>NW_009953295.1:8113263-8118001 GCF_000747805.2 Chaetura pelagica | reverse complement strand
TGGGCTAGGTTTGGAGCAGGAGGATCTTCTCAGCTTCTTACAGGAGCCACTCCTGTGGCCCTTCCCACGCTACCAAAAAACCCACCAAACACCACCATCTGACAACACATTTTGCGAGTTTCTTATTTTTTCTTCCTCTTGAGTCCAGGTACAGCTAACTTCATATATATATAATTTATTTTTTTTTAAATAATTATATTTTTTTTTTTTGGAAGAGGGAAATAATTAACGTAATCTTCCTTCTTTTTACATTCATGATTATGTAGACTTCTTTCACATCTCCCCAAGTAAGTTATTTTCCAGGTTTGATAGCTACCAGTTTTTTCACTCATTTCTCATAAGAAAGATATATGCTACCTAACTTTTTCTCCTCTTTCAAAATTTCCCTCCAGATCTTTTTTCTTTAAGTCTTCCTTTTCAACTTCTGTCTTCCTTCAATGACTCCTGTCTCCACAATACCTCTTATTACACTTTCACCCCATATTTTTCAGCTAACATTCTAAATTAAACATACATTTTCTTGCTTTAGTTTTTGCTCACCTCTTTCTTTTCACAAGGTCTCCCACTTTTCAGATTTTCTTCCATTACACTGCTGGCACACCCCTACATCACATACTCATCTCACACTCCTACAAGCTGCCAGTACATTTCTTCCTACCTGCTCCTTCTAGCATTTCTCCACTGTCCAGGGAAGAAGCAGTAGGAAAAGAAAGCTCTGTGAAACTCAGAAACTTCTTAATTGGAGCCGTAGGAGCTGCAGCAGCTGATATATCTCCCTGCAATAAACTTGAAAAGAATGCTGAGGGGATGAAAGCATGGGTGGGATTTGTTTCAGCAGACATTGGACATCTATGCAGACATCCACTACACTGAAATAGTTATCTGGATTAGTTGTTTATAAACACTGAAGAGAAAATATAAATGGTCTACTTAAATATCTCTTATCTGGATCAATGTCTATAATATCTACCGCACAGTGTGCGAAAAAGGAAGAGACTCTAATTTTCCCTAGTTTCTCTGTCACATCAGCAAAGTTTATAGGCACCTGAATAAGCAAAATTAAAACTTTTTCTTACTTTGCTTCAGTAGATTTTTGCATGTAGAAAATAACTTGTAGCTCAGCTTCTGTGTTCTCCTGCTTGTCATCCCTGACTTCACATTTGCTACATCACAGGTCCAGTCTCTGACAAGAGGTTTCCACCTTCCTGCATGCTTGCCTTGGTAGTTATTAGTTATTATTATGAGAAACAACAGAAGCAACAACAACAAAAAAAAGCTATGAGGTTTTCCATCTGGAAAAGTAAGGAACTTGCACAGACATTATCACAAGAGTAAACCTGCTTTGTTTTCCAGTGACCACTTTTCTTTTACTTCCATGCTTTCTACTCACTAATTAATCACATTGAAATTCTCAGTTATTGATTTCCCAGATGACACACAGAAAAAATATTAAGGAGTTTTCAAAGAATTATACTGAATTTATGTTTTATTTTGTAGCATATAATAATATTGGCAGAGTGGTTTGGGGCTTTAAGAGTTCAAAATCCTTTAACTAGATAGTAGAAGTAGGTAGACTAAGACAAGTAATGCTTTAGGCGGGATAAAATGACACTTTGTCACCTATAAAATTAACATAATTAGTAAGTAATTGTAATATTTCTTTCTGGTGGAGAGAAGGAAGCATGATTGAAGTAGAACAAAGTGATTCTGCAGTTCAAATGATGCTGCTGTGTATTTTTGTACTAGAAATTCATTATCTATTCTTACCAAAATGTTATTGCTTCATTAGCAGAAAAATCTTGAAATGGACAAGTAATGTTTGCGTTTTAAAAGATGCATGCTCAAAAACAATTACAATTAACTGGAACATGCAATCTGTCCGGTTACATAATTACTGCTGAATATCTAGCTAATATTATGCACACTGTTGCAAATAATTCAACAGATCTATTAATTTTAGAAATTTAAATTTAGCTTTTGAAGGAGTTAGACTTTGTAGTAATGATGCTAAGACAGCCATGAGGGTATTACTGATGAAAGTTTTTGTGTGCCCAAAGCTTTTATGTGTTTTCCAACATTATCAGTTGCTCTATTAAAACATACTCGCTTTCCCCTAAAACCTTGTCTCTTTATGTCCGTCCATAATATGCTGATTTCAGAGAAAGCGGTTAGTTCCCATGAGTAACTCTCACAGTAACATAATTTAAATAGGGGCTGTGATCCATCTGGGAGAATGGTACATTGCTGAAATACAAAACTAGGATCTTTTCCTTCTCTTTTGGATGTTAAAAGTTCTGCAGTGGTTCTTTTCCAGAACTAAAAGGTGTTCCTGATAGCTGTCATATTGAACATATTCCGCCTCTCCAAAAAACAACTTTAAAAGCAGCAGCTAGATTTTGGAATCCTCTGCAGATATGAATTTCTTCTCCTCATTAGTCACCAAAATCTCCACTGTGATGCTGGGAGGAAAACTGTATCTTTTTCCCACATTCACATTGAAATACAACTGAGATGCTACTGTGTGGAGAGGAATGAAGGTGGAGAGAAAGAAAACAAAAAAAGCCAGTGAAGAGAAGGTGGAAAGCCCCTGCTGAGGACCAAGCCATGATAAACAAATGTGGGCAGACTGGGGAAAAAAAGTAACTAAAAAGCATGCACCCTGTATTGTTTGCTGGAACTGCATTTCAGAAAGCCCCAAAGCTCTAACTGCTGGCCTCTCTTCTCTGTCCAGTGGAAGCAGGAGCAGCTAGAATGCCTTATGAGCAGACTTTGAAAGCAATGGAACTCCTGATGTTCTTCCACAGCAGCAGCTACAACCACATGAAAACTAGCAGTGTTTTTACCTTACAGCTATTCATCACGTTGGAGCTGCTTTCCTGGAATAAAGACCAAGACAATCAGGTCCTGACATGCATTTTCTCACTCTTTGTTCTTCTCATCCATGCTCTAAACTGTCATTCAAACATTAAACTCCAAAAAACTACCATAAAGCAACAACTATTAGACTGAAACCAAGTCAGGTAACAAATCATTCAGCCTGCAAAAAATTGAAGGGAATGCATAAATCCAAGTTAATCACACCTCTTTATGACTGTAAGTTATATATTAATCTCATTCTCCCTACTTCTTTCTCCTTGGATTCCTGTGTTGTACTATAGGATTATGTGGATTCTATGCTCCTCAACAAGGAACTGTTCTTTAAAAATCGAACTCACCTAAAATAGTTTGGCTGTGTCCAGAGCTGATTGTAAATGTGTGATCCTGAACCTATCAATAGCACAATGTCTGTGATGCGGAAGTCTTAGGGGTTTGTACTATCCAGGCTACATCAATCTGTAGTGCAGGTTCATGCATTTAAGTAAATTGTCTTGGTATTTTTCTTAGTCAGTGGAGAGCAAAAGTCTCTAATGCACTGACCATTTGACTGGTTTAGAGATGTATGCAAAGCTGAGATTATTTGTGCTGGAAGAGAACATATTATTCTGCATTTAATTAAAAGAAGCCTAGATGATTAACCTTGGATATAGACATCTATGGACATCTGAAATTAGGTGGCCTGAACCTTACATCTTATGTTTTTCATATGAGAAAAAAAAACAAATAAGTTGCAGCCAGGGGTGACGGAGAGCAGATAACAGCCTTATCACACTGCCAGGAATACCCCTTTTGTTGGAGCTCTTTGAAGGCAGCACCATACATTCTGGCCACAAATCAATAAGAACAGTGTAAGCACATGTTGTAGCTTGTGAGTAAGCCACACATGAGAGACCCACCTGCCCCCCACACATCTAGAAACTATCTTATCCATTACTCCTAACTAAACTCTTTGGATGGCATATAAATTTAAAATAAAGTTGATGAAACCACTTGCCATTTAAGTCAACTAATGTCTTTCTCTTAAGTTTGGTTTCTACAGATTTTCATTCCATTCTCTTCTTTTTTTGCACTTCTTTCATGCCTTTCACTGATTGATGTTTCACTACTTTCATTATACCAATATTCTGAAGTTGCCAACAATAAGAATAACCTCTCAGTATCACAACAAAAAATATATGTCAGTAAAGTATGGCAGTTAATTGCTGTTTGAAACCTCAGACATCTGTTTTCATACAATTGTTTTACAATACCATATGGGAACAAAAACCACAGGATGGAAATTACTCATCTACAGTGGCAGGTAAAGCTGCAGAATAGGGAGGCATGTCAAATACCTTCCTTTAAATGGAGGTAAGTCACAGGCATGAAATGAGACCTCTAAAAATCCTTTAGGATCAAATCCTGTGATCCACTGCACGTTCATAGCCCCATTAACACATAGGTTGCAATGTAGGAGGTCATGTCATACTACAACACACCAGTTTTACACACACACACACAAACCCCGACACAACAATTTACAACATTAGGTAGCTATTAAATATTTCTGAGACAACAGAGGTTGAAAGACAAGACTTTAGGGATGAGCCAATACCAGCAATAAATTACTGAAATAGCTGTTAAATTCAACATAGATTAAGAACATCTTCCATTCTGTTAATAGCATCTGAATAATTTGATGCTGGATGGATTGAAATACCTTTCAATTTACATGATGCCTTTTCAAGGTATGACAAAGCATCTTACTGCCCTTAGAGTTTTTCCTAAACAAATAACTGTAAATGGAATCTGTCAGTCTCTAAGCTTTATAATAAGCTTTATTTATGTGCTCTAACCATAGAGGAAAATACAGTCAGCAGGA
>NW_009953295.1:8023364-8113243 GCF_000747805.2 Chaetura pelagica | reverse complement strand
CCTAGTGGAATCATTTTTCAAGAAAAAGGAGGGATAAATACCTCTAGATACACCTCTTAAGTAAAGCAATTAGTTTGATGACTCTTATTTATTTTTATTTATTTATTTTAAATCAAGCAACCCTAGAATTGTAGTTCTGATTTTAAATCCTTTTAGCTTGGTCCTGGGTAATAGACATCTGTAGAAACATGTGTAAGTGCATACTTCTCTTTAAAACTCGTCTATGCAAAATTTACAAACATTGATTTTCAAGCACGTATAGTAATTATCTAAAGTTTTCTACTCTTACTGCACATGCAAAGCAGATTCAATAAGAATTCTCATTGTTGGAAGGACATCCATCCTCAAATCAAAACTTCTGCATAGAATAATGATCTCTTAATACCACATGTCAATACATGTTCAGTACATATTCACCCCTTTTGAGAACTTGGTGTATGAGCAAAGGAAGAATACTTGGGGGAAAAAAATACTGGTTTATAAAAGTGGTTTACTTTACAAGCTAGAGGCTGCTCTCTCAACTACCTTAAGGAACACTGACTCACTGCATACTCCTGACTTTCATTCTGAAGGATCATTTTACAAACTTTCATTCAAAGTAAGAAGAAAGAAATAGGAGCTAGACAGGTTTACCACACTGTCTGTGTCCCAATTCTGGAAGTGAGGAAGAACATAAATGAAAAGAAAACGCTCTTTGACTCACTGAAGAGACAACATAATCTTATCCAATGGGAATCACTTAATCCTGTTTGAAGGTTTATTACATACTGAAAAAAGTTGGTGTACTTTGGCTAAACAAGCCTTGAATGACCCTCTGCAGGTTAGAAATTTGGCCCTGTACATCCAGATGATCCTACCGTTTCTGCCAGAACTACAGAAGGGGCAAAATACATCGGAAAGGATTAGCTGTGTGCAGTCTTCAGTAAGCCTAATTGAATTGAAGGGGTGGAAGGAATTTATTAGGAGCAATATGCCAACAATTCTAATTAACATAACCACATGTTACATTTCAGCTTTTTTATATTAAAAAAAAAAAAAAGAGAGAGAGAGAGAGAAAGGAGAGAGAAACAGGCATCACTTGTTGGTTGAATAAAAGAGAATAATCAAAATGTCCTGACTTTAAAGTAGTTCTCAAAGGCACCTAAGCTTAGCCTGGCAGCAGTTACTCTCACAGAAGTGCCTCATTCTCTGAAAGGAGAGGAAAAAGAAAACAACCAGTTCTTGCACAGATGGAAGGAACTATTGCACATAAAATCATATTATTTTTCTTTTTTATTTTATATCTAATCTGAAATTGGCCTTTTGGCTTCCTCAGTAGAAGACAAATCACCCTCTGGAAAGATCTGCATCTTCCCATGTACTTGATAAGGTATCGCTCCAGGTAGCTCAGATTTGACACCTGAGCATCTGATCTGCATAACGTTACAACATTAAGTTGATAAAAAACAAAACAAAACAACAAACCAACCCCCCCAAAAAAAACAAAACAAAAAAAAACAAAAAAAAACCAAACAGCAAGAGTAAGGCAAAATTAAAGCTTTTAGAACATCAGAGGTTTTTTGTGTTAGAAATAGATAGAGCTGCAACAAGGAGGTTAAGCTGTACATGAAGTCTTCCCTCAGCAGATCAAATGTATGCTGAGAAATGTTAATATGGTAACACTGCATTCCTCTGGCTTCCTAGTAAAAAGCCCCATGTGGTAATCTTTGATTATTCTGACCACTTCCTGGGTTCCTGGATTAGTTTTTTAACTACAAGTTCTGCAGGAGCTGGAGGGAGTTGCCTCTGCGAAGCTTCTATAACCACTGAGTAAAGACCTCAGAATTTGCCTTGCAACATCAGAGATATTATCCACTTGAAATGAAATAAGTTTCTGTTCGCTAAAGAAAAGTGATGCTATTTCCTCTTAGAATTCCAGCAACCCTTTTCAAATGTTTCTTGCTTTAATTTGTGAAGTTACTTTCATGCAAGGATCTCAGTGGATAAGAAATATTTTATGTGAATTCTCCAAATAAGAAGTATGGGACAAACATGGGATAAATTACTTTTCTCAACTCATTAATGACAGAAGCGAGCCTTTATGCTTTATCCTACTCTGTCAGAAATAATCCTGCTTTGACTTCAGAGAGAGAATCCTCTCCTTAGAGAGAGGATTTCTAGAAAAGCCAGAATCAGCTATACCAATCGTGGTAGGATATGTTATGCATACAACAGTAGATGATGAGCTGTAGTTCAGTTATAGCATTGTAACAGAAGCCAGAACCGCATAAAATTTAAATCAAATCCAGGGCAGAATTAAATTGTCCTCCATCCTTTTCCCATTTCTCTCACAATTACATTTTTTACACTACAGAAACACATTCTTCAAAGATCCTGTCGAGCCTGAGGCAGAAATCCACGAGCATCTCTCTCCTTCCCTCCCTACTTTCTTGATGTTCTGGTAGGATGTCTTGACTGGGGCTATTCTTGAGTAAATATATGAAACTGGAATACTAGCTGTATTGGTTTTCTGTGGCAAGGTTTGGATATCTGAAAGGGGGGCTACAGGGGTGTCTTCTGTGAGAAATTGCTAGAAGCTTCCCCTATATCTAACAGAGCCAATGACAACTGTTTCCAAGAGGGACCTGCCACTGGCTGAGGCCAAGCCTATCAGTGATGGTGGTAGCACATTTGTGATAATATATTTGAGAAGGGAAAAAAAACCAAAATGAAACAAAATAAACCAAAAAACCTAAAGCAATTAAAAAAACACACAAAATAAATAAACAGAAAAACAAAATCAAAACAAAGAAACAAAAAACACCACCAACAAAAAACACCAACATGAAAACAAAACAAAACAAAACAAAAAGCTGAAACAGAAAACAAACTACATAACACCAGTAGCAGTCAGAAGACCAAAATGAGAACATGGGAGAAAACAACACTGTAGATCCCAAGGTCAGTGAAAAAGGAGGGGGAGCAGGTGCTCCATGCACAGGAGCAGAAATGTCCCTGCAGCCCAGTGTGAAGACCATGGTGAGGCAGGCCATCCCCCAGCAGCCCAAAGGAGTTAATGGTGGAGGAGATATCCACCTGCATCTTGTGAATGATCTCACACTGGAGCAGATGGATGCCTGAAGGATGCTGTGACCCCAAGGGAAATCTGTGCTTGAGCAGGCTTTTTGGAGGACCTGTGGACCCATGGAAAGAGGAGCAGGTTTGATGGCAGGACCTGTTACCCCATGGGAAACCCATATTGGAGCAGTCTGTTTGTGAAGGACTGCACTCCATGGAAGGAGCCCATGCCAGAGAAGCCTGTGAAGAACTTCAACCTGTGAGAAGGACTCTTGTTGCAGAAGTTTGTGGAGGACTGTATCCTGTGGGAGGCACGTCACACTGGAGCAGCAGGAGATTGTGAGGAGTTCTGCCCATGAGGAGGAAGGAGCAGGAGAAACAATTTGTGATAAACTGACCACAACCCCCATCCCCCATCTCCCAATGCCACTGGAGGGAAAGGAGGTAAAGAAATTGGGAGTGAAGGTAAGCCTGGGAAGAAGAGAGGGGTGTGAAGAAGGTATTTTTTAAGATATTATTTTATTTTCTCATTATGCTACTCTGAATTTATTGGTAATAAATTAAATTAATTTTCCCCAAGTTGAGTCTGGTTTGCCCGTAATGGTAACCAGAGAATGATGTCTTCCTGTTTTGTTTTGGTTTTTTATTTATTTTTTTTTTTTTGGTTGTATTTTCTCTCCCTTGTCCAGCCAAGGAGGGAAGTGATAGAGCAACTTTGATGGGCACCAGGTGTCCAGCCAGGTTCAACCCAGCACACCAACACATGATACTTCAGATTTTCTGATGTCATATTTCTTGACATCAGAGAAGGATCAGTGAAAAAAGGTGAGTTCTATAAAAACTGAAAGTTTCAAAAGAAAAGGTAAAAAAAAGGAAATATCATGTGCACATTCCATAGCAATGTTAATGACAATGGTGGCAGTGCTGGCAGCAATAATTTAGGCAGATGGAGGATTAGCACTACTGGAAGGTGAAAGTGATCTTGACAGATGGAGATTTGGTAAAACCAGGTACCTTGGATAACATTCTTCTAGGTAATTACTGTGGCCAGTCAATCTGTGATGAATGGATCATTAGCAATGATACCAGGCCCTCCAAATATACAGTCGACACAAACTGTTGAATCAAGGCACTGAACATAGGCCAAATAAGCTACATGGCCATTTAGGAGTGCTTGTGGCTTTTTCCCATTGCCTCCCGTCCCGTGTTTTATCCCTACCATTATATCAGGACCCTCCTCATCTACAGACTGCTATCTTGAGGTTTTGAAAGGAAAAAGACTGCAGCAGACCAACAAAATGTAGTGAAAACAAGAAATTTCTGTGATACCAATATACAAAGTGAGGTTTCCCACACATTAATAGCACTAGTACTGCCTAATTGCAACTACAGTATATGTCCATTTATGCCTATTACAGAATTGCTAGCAAAAATAAATCCAACTTTTCATTTCTCCAGAGTGACTACAGGCTGCATTTTTTACTGTTATTAGGCTTAAAATAAGGTAATATTACTTAGGCCTAAAATACAGTGTGTGTGTGTGAAAAGGAATCCAGTTTTATGGAGCACCATGGCCTTACCTGGGAGGAATGATCTGGATTTCTGGAGCTTTCCCCAGTGACTGTTTACACATTTTATTCCTCTTAAGTGGAAACAGACTGTCAAGATGAGAATTTTGAAATAGTCTTGTATTGTACCTAAGTCTTATCTACACTACTAAGTTCTGTTGCTGCTTTTAATCTGGTATATACAATCACTACAGTGTGCACATAATCATATTTAACTTCTTGGAATAACACACAAAGCATCTGATTTTTGTCCTACTGGTCTGGTATTCGATACTTCTTTGGCAGCTGCTACAGTGCAGAGAAAAAAAAAAAAAGAGAAAAAAAAAAAAATTTGCTTTTTCTCATTTAGTCAAGCTTTAAAGACCTTTACAATATGGATCCAGACTTCAGCTCATGTGCTACTCTGACCTGGATTTGAGAACCAGGTCAAACTTCCCCCATCTTTTCTACCATAAAGGAAAAGATGATTACTTCTATCTTGCATGCTTTCACTGCTGCAGAAATAGACTTTAACAATATGAAATGTTCTGTGGTTAGGCACTTGTACCAACAATATATTATACTATTTAAAAATATAAATTATAGAGGGGTGGCCTTTCAGGAGTCTCAGACTTAATTTGTTGATTTAAATATTGCTAAACTAAGGTCAAAACTGCTTTAAGAGAGTTTTTTTTTCAGTATTGCATTTGCTCACTTCATAAATATAGCATAATACAAAAAGTCTTTAGAGAGAAAAAATGTGAATGACATAAAAATGAGTAATTTAATATCATGTTAACTCATTCTATATGATACCAGTTAATACTGCATCATGACAAAGACATGGTGTAAAGTATTCCCATATGATTTTATAACCATTAATACAAGAATTCCATATTTTATAACATCAACAAACCAGATGAACCTCATCCACTCCAAGTACGGAACAGTGAAAAGAACAAATGTCTTGTGAGGAGTGGAAATAAGAACAATGTGTCTGAGTTTAAACAGTGGAAATAAGTTGCGGACGTTGTGCATGAAGTAATTATTTCTGCAGTGGGGTTCTGCTGTTCCTGCATTTAGTTTATAAGCATGTCAGAGCACACAATCCAGGCATTTCAGAAAAAAATGCCCCATTTATTTGACATGTAGAGGAAGTCAGATTTGGACACAAAGAATCCTTTTTTAAAAGCCTTTTAAAAATTGAGGATTTATTGGGAGACTAAAAGAGAGAAATATATTTCATTTAAAATATATAGTGTTTCTTGTCTGAAAGTATTCTGTCTGTGAGCCTCAGATGGCTTTCTCAAAACACTGTGATATCTGAAACATATTTTTTTTCCACATAAATATCTATCTAAAATTGGCATTTGAACAGAAAGGCAAAAAGCTATTCAGACTATGCTGGGATGGAAATGAAAGTAAATAAGTCTATACTAAATCACACAAATAGAGGAATCACCAAACACAAAAATGCCTGTATCAATGACAGAAATCAGAACCCTGGTAAAAGCACCAGGAATATTGCAGGCAGTATTCAGGGGGCCAGGAGCTCATACTGTGTTCCAGAACCTGGTCTTTTTTTAAGTCAGAAGTTCTTTTTTTGTGTCAGAAGTTCTGACACAAATGAGTTAAGGACTATATTTGGGGAATCATGTAAACCACAAAAAGAGATAAAATATTTATCTTCAATTGGTAAAATTTGAAACTAGTGATTTATCATATTTCATTAGATATTTCAGCATTATTCTGCTATTCTCCTTAACACACCTTATTCTGTTTCTTGCCTTGAACTTCGTATCAGATGTCTCAAGCTTTATCAAAACAAATGGACTCAGGTACCGAAGACAGGACACTGTGAAACAGTTATTAGTTTCTCATCCTCAGTCCCTACTGGACTACCTCTTGTGAGTTAAAGTGTCATCAGAGACGCATTGCACAGTTTGATTTTAGTTTCCCAGTTAGGTCTAGCCCTTTTTCTACCCTTTGGAGTCAGCCTATAGTTCCTGTCACAGGCTAAAAATCCAGACAGCAGAAGTTACTCTTCCTAAATTTCCTGTAACCTGCCCATCTAAATGAGAAATTCCCAGACCAAATTCAGATCTGTAGAAACTATTGCAAAATTAATCTATTTTCTGAGGCTATTTTATTTATAAATCAAGGCCTGTGGAGGTTCTTACCTGGTACTTAGAACTCCTAGTAAGAAAACCTAAGATTTAATACTCTCTATATTGTATGTCTGTTTAACATCAAACAGCCTTTGGATGAAACAATTTATAAAGCAGTCACCAGAATCTGTTATGCTGCAGACAGATATTACTTTTTCCTTGTTCTCCTTCTTGGCTCTGGACACAATAGACTCAACAAAAGAGATTGAGAGTGTTCCCTTCTTGCTGGCTGTCCAGGCATGCATTTAAACTTACACTGGTGATGAGGGTGCTCAGCTAGGTTGGGTAGGACAGCTACTGATTTCTGGGTGGACACACCACTAAAACCTAACTATCAACCTCTTTGCTTGTGTGAGGATTAAATGGAAATTTCCTTGAAATTCAGAGCTACACGATATTGAAGGTTACTAAATGTGTAAGAATCACCTCTGGATCAGTAAGCACCTGAGCCAAAAAGTGTCAGAAACTTGGGCAGAAGAGGCAGAAAATGTCACTATTTGATTTATTCTTGCACTTTCCTGTAAGTATTCACTTTTGCTTATCATCAGATGCAGAATATAACATCAGCTGGATTATTTGTTTGAACTTTCTTGTAGTATGATACAACACATGCAAAAGAAACACAGTTCTCCCACAAAATAATTCACAGGTTGGAGACAACAGACCCTACTCATTCTGCTGCTCTCCCAGTGGGGCTGGGATTGTCATGAAACTACCACAGAGGTTGTGTTCTATTTGTCTCATTACCTCTTTTGTCTGTTTTATCAGTTACCTGGAGATGTACCCAGATACAGCATGGAACTGCTCTTAAGCACCTCGCAAAGAGCCAGGTAATCACCCTTGCACTGGCTAAAAGACACAGTTGGTGGCAGCACTATCACCGAATATGCTTTGAGATAAGTGAGAGCCCTAATTACTCCTTGGGAAGCACGACTGGGCTTGCGTACCATGGAAGGACTGTACGGCCTGAAATACCAGAGCCCTACAGGGCATGAAGTTTCAGACATGTTTGCCCCAGGCTAGTGCCAGGTAGGGCTCAAACAACCTAATCCCATTGAGACTGCTGAGATCCCCTTATGGATGTGTGGTGCATGAGCACGGAGTTCTTCACTCTGAGTTCCACCTGAGTGCCTAAAGACACAGGCAGGTGCCTTTTTCATACCCTAAATTGTAGGTGCTAGTGTTCTTTGTGGTAATACATCTCTTTGCAAAACTGAGATCTGTAAGTAAAGATTTCAACATTTGACTCTCAGACTTAAAAATTCATTAAGGGTTTTGAAGGGCAACAACCTGGATAACTAGGCATTCTGACAGTGAAAGTTTGTATAAGCAGAAGCATCATAAAGCGCTCAGAATTAGTGGTAAAATAACACTGGTTTCTCTTTGGCTTGATGTGCACACAGCCAGCTAACCTTAATGAGGGGCTTTGCTATACTGAATCTGGATTTTGGCTGGATTTATCTACACTGTGTTCTCCTGTTCCCTAGGGATATATCAGTTGCGTTTTGGTGACTTGTGTGGCAGGGACATGCTTCTAGAAAATCATTATTTTGTTCTAAAGAGGGAAAATAATCCCATTCTGAAACTCATCTTTCACATAGGCACACAGGAGAACAGGACACGCATACATGTGTTTTGGGGATATTTAGATATAGAAACCTGAGTTTTGACCCAGTTAAAATGGGATTAATGCTTGCAGAAACATTACCCTCCAAATCACTGCCTGTAATTGATGAGTGCATTGACCAGAACCGACTCCCTTAACATAACCAAGTGCTCTTTTCACAGGAGCAACTAGAATAAATATATGTGAAGGAAATAAACAGAATACTGAAGTTGTACTTCTGAATAAATTAAAAATCCTGGTACAAGTTCCAGAGCCTGGCCACTTCCTTTTTTTTTTTTTTACTTTTTTTTTTTTGTCTTGTTTTGTTGTGTGGGTTGGTTGGTTTTTTTGGGGGGGGTGTATTTCTTTTTGCCATACTGAACAGAAGTAATTTATTTTTCTCTACATTACAACCTTTATGTGATTATTTACTGGCTATAACAGTCATGCAGAAAAAGGAAGAACTTGGTTAACTCTTTTTTACCATTTGAGATGTTTCAAACTCAGTCATCTCTCTCTCTCTCTCTGCTCTAACTCCCAGGTTATATTCCCCAAGAATATATTAATGTCTCTGTTCTTATTTCTGAAATTGTACTATTGCAAAGCCAAAGTGAGCAAAATTCATAGGATCAACAAAAGAACATATATCTGGGGGTCAGTAGATTGTTAGAGGGATTGCTGTCTCACTCAGCTGTAAAGGAGGAAATAAAACCAAAGATCTCTTGGTCATGCTTCCAGACCAGTATAGATCTTCTTTTAAAGTACTAAACTAAATGTAAAAATGAAAAGAAATCTCCAAAACAGGGACTGGTATTCCTAAATGATGGGAAGCTTTCAAGTAACTTTGAGGAATGCTTAGAGTCCAGATGGGTGCAGTATTTGACAGCAGCTCATTTATTGGCTTTTTTGGATTGCAGGTTCAGCTAAAAGCACATACATTCTCCCCAAGTCCTTCTTTTTAGAAGAGCAATCCTTTAATCCTTCAACACTGCCTTTGCTATGTCTTTATTACAGTTAACTAAACATGCTTCAGAACTTCTTGTGTCACAGATGCCACTGGTATAGACTATGACCATACTGGTAAATTCTCTTTGTTTTTTCTCTTTTTTTTTTTTTCTTTTCTTTTTTTTTTTTTTTTTTTTCCTTTCCCTTTCACTTTGCTACAAATATTCAAAAAATATGCAGGAACTCTGTTGGAGCTCTTTCACTGTTAAGGCTCATAAGTATGTTGAGAACACCTCTAATAATCTAACAATGCAGGTGCTTGACTGTTGATGCCCAGAGAACATTCATGGGTTTTTTTTAAAACCAGAAATGTGTTATGGTTGAGAAAACAGCTTTCAACTATCAGCAGCAACAACAAAAATTATATTACCCTGCTGCATGAAGAAGCTTCAAATGAGATGCGGTACAACTTGAACCACAGGTTTGAAGGGGGGTGGAGATGAAACCAGGCTTACTAGAGGGGAGCCTGAGAGCAGCATGCCAGTGCATGTGGGTAAAAGTGTTAGCAGGGTCTTGCAGCCTGTTGTTTCAGTGGAGACGGGTTGGTGATGCATACTGGAGCAAAGACATGAGGAGTAGTGATAGCTTGGTAAATACATAAGTGTCTGATCGTGGTCAGGAGGAAATTAGGGCTTGTCCCACCAAAAAGGTGGCAGGACAATTAGCCCAGCTGAAGTGCACATGCACCAATGAACACAGCATGGGCAACAAACAGAAGGAACTGGAGACCATTGTACTCCAAGAAAACTATTATATAGTTGCCATCACTGAAATGTGGTGGGAAGACTCACACAACTGGAGTGCTGCAATTGATGCCTACCAATTTTTCAGGAGGGATAGGCAAAGGAGAGGTGGTGGGGCAGCCCTCTATGTTAGGGACAAATTTGAATGCCTAGAATTTAATGATGTGAATGAGAGTTTTGAGTGTTTATGGGTGAGAGTCAAGGGGAAGTCCATTAAGGCAGACATTATGGTGGGAGTTTGCTATAGACCCCGCAGACAGGACATGGAGGTTGATGAAATAAAATATAAGCAGCTGGCAGAGGTCATGTGATCACCGCCCTTGTTTGCATGCAGGACTTCAGTTTCCCAGATGTCTGCTGGATATACAACACAGCAGAGAAAGAACAGTTGCAGAGGTTCTTGGAGTGTGTGGAAGACAGCTTCCTGACACAGCTGGTGAGGGAGCCAACTAGGGGAAGTGCCCTGGTGGACCTGCTGCTTGTTAACAGAGAAGGTCTTATGGGGAATGTAAAGGTTGGAGGACTTCTTGGGCAAAGGGATCACAAAATTATAGAGTTCTCAATCCTTGGAGAAACAAGGGGAGAAGCCAGAAGAACTGCCACCTTAGACTTCCAAAGGGCAGACTTTGGCCTGTTTTAGAGCATGGCTGAGAGTGTCCCTAGGGAGACAGTCCTGAAGGGCAAAGGAGCCCAGGAAGGCTGGTCATACTTCAGGGAAGAATTCTTACAGGCACAAGAGAAGGCCATCCCCAGGTCCTGAAAGACTAGCCAGTGGGGAAGAAGACTAGCCTGGCTAAATAGACAGCTTTAGTTGACCTCAGAAACAAAAGGAAAGTTTACCGCCTTTGAAAAAGGGGGTTAGGAACTTATTAGGAATAACAAGATGTAGTGAAGCTATGCAGGGGGAAAATTAGAAGGGCTCAAGCAGAACTGAACTTAGCCACTGCGCTTAAAGATAACAAGAGTTTTTTTCAGTATAGCAATAGAAAGAGGAAGACTAGGGTAAATGTAGGCTTGCTGATGAATGAGATGGGCACCCTTGTGGTGGAGGACACAGACAAGGTGAAGTTACTGAATGCCTTCTTTGCTTCAGTCTTCACTGCTCAAGTTGTCCCTTATGAATCCTAGACCCTGGAGGCAAGGGGAAAGGTCTGGAGGGAGGACAACTTTCCCTCAGTAGAGGAGGACCAAGTTAGAGACCGTTTGGCCAAACTGGATGTGCTTAAGTCCATGGGCCCTGATGGGATGCACCCATGAGTGCTGAGAGAGCTGGCAGATGTTATTGCTGGGCCACTGTCCATCATCTCTGAAAGGTCATGGAGAACAGGAGAGATGCCTGAAGGAAGGCTGACATCACTCCTGTCTTCAAAAAGGGCAAGAAGGAGTATCCAGGGAACTACTGACCAGTTAGTAGAGAATTGAAGTCTGAGGGAAGACCTTATTAATGCCTATAAATATCTAAAGAGTGGGTGCAGGGAGGATGAAGCCAGGCTTTTTTCAGTAGTTCCCACTGATAGGACAAGGGGCAATGGGCACAAGCTGCAACACAGGATGTTCCATGTGAATATGAGGAAAAACTTCCTTACAGTGAGGATGACAGAGCCCTGGAACAGGCTGTCCAGGGTGATTGTGAAGTCCCCTTCTCTGGAGATATTCAAGACTCACCTGGATGCAGCCCTGAATAATGTGCTCTAGGGGATCCTGCTTTAGCAGGGGAGTTGGACTAGATGATCTCTAGAGGGCCCTTCCAACTCTGACAGTTCTGTGATTCTGTGAACCAAATGAATCCAGCTCAATTCAAGAGGCAGTCTGTGTAGCATTGATCCTCTTGAAGGTGTCATCTTTCTTTGAATGTGAAAGTATTCCAGTGGTGATCCCCACTTCACACCAACAAAGAGGTGTGACTTTTTCTCTTAGCTTACCTTGGGACGCATTGGTAAGTTCCTTATTCCTTTAGAGGACAAAAGGTAATGCATCAAAACTTAAATGGGGCTCTGAGCAACCTGATCTAGCAACCTGCCCATGCAGGGGAGTTGGAACTAGATGATCTTTAAGGTCCCTTCCAACTCAAACTATTCTATGATTCTATGTTTATGAAAAAAACTAGCACATTTTTGCAGCTGTTGAGCTGTTCATGAAATATTGATTTACCTACAGCTCCCACAGCAATGGAAGACTTACCCCTCAGAAGCTTTTCACTTCTTTTTCTCAAAAACCTTCATTCCTCTTATTTCCCTTCTTGGCCTTAAACCCTGGCAGCCAGCCCTAATTATCTTACCTGAGTACAAGTGAATTGCCCGCTTCCCATTACACTATAAGTGGGCTTTATGCTATCATTGGTTGCATACATCTGGATTTTTGATTAGGCTTTCCCACAGTAAAGAAAATTCTTGCCAGTCAGGTCAAACTAGTTGATGACTAAACAGCTCAAATTACGGACCTGACCTGATGTTAACCTTCAGAAAAAACACTTTTCTTCTCAGTCTCAGAAAACTCAATAAAGGTTTAGATTGTTTATTTAAAGGGATAATTAAATGTATGAGTTAACTTCATCCAGCTTGTATTCATTTTTTCGCAGTCTTCTGGTATATTATGAAGTAGTGATAAAACAATTTTAACACTGGGAATAAGTAGTAATGTCATGTGTCTTCTACACAAATAAAAAATATTAGGACCTGTTTGTTAAAACTGACACTTTGTCCTTTAGCTGTGATGCTTTCTAAAGAAAAAATTCTACACTAGTGTGTTCAGGATATGGTGCCAAGCTTAATCAGGAATGCTTTAACTTTTGTCGTTTTATGTGTTTCTTTTTTCACATCTGTGAATTACTTGGGACAAACATACAGTCCCAGTAGGCTGCAGATGTATATGCATTTCATAACTAATATGAAAGTAAGTGAAGATGTATAGTTTCACTATTAAAAAGGATAATTCCCCGTATAAGATGGGGAAAGGATTTTTCCAACTGAGTCTAGAAGTTAAACATATGGTAATAACCATATTTTTCACATTGATAACATTAGATCCATCAGCCAAACCAATTTCTTTTTAAAAGGAAAGACAAAAATATATTCCTTGGTTTGTTGTATTTTGCATTTAAGCTATTTTTTATTACTGTTAATGTGCAAACTTGGAATAATATATAAATAGGATACTTAGGAACATCATGGTTGTGGGTAGAACAGTATTTTATATTTATGACTAATCAGTAGCCTCTTTCCAGCATTTCACCATTCCACTGGGGACTGAGGGATTGCTTTCCAAGACAGTGATTGCACAAGCATTCTGTTTTTTCAACTTGGAGTACAATATACTGGTTTGTTTTCTTAAGACAAGTTAACACACTCCTAAAAAGAAAATAAAGCACATAACATAATAAGCTTCAATCTTTCCTCTTTGGAAATAAAATCTTCCATTTTGTAGCAATTTGAATAACAACTAGACAGTTGGCTGATTCTACAAACATACCATTTTCCATTGTTCATACCGGAGTTCTTATTTAGCATGAGTTTTACTGTCATTTAAAAATACAAGTGCTACCAAACATAAAGCCAGAGAGTCCATTAGGTGAACTGCTCTAACTTCCTTTTTTATTGTAAACCATTGAACACCCAAAGGCTTCTGTATTGATACCTGAAAATGAAAACATTATAGTCCTGAGAAAATAAAGCTTTTGTCTGACTCTGAATTTAATTCCATTGACTACTTTTGTGCTGATTCCTGGTATCTTCTACAGTCCAAAAAGCACCAAAACCTGTAAGATGTCCCATCAGTGAGTAGTATTACATCAAAGCCTGTTTCAAATATTGTTTTGGCATTTGATTCATAGGATTTCACTTTCAACAACCTCTATGCGCTTTTGAAACACAGTTTAAGTACACATGACCCAGCTTCTCATAAAACACAAAGGCAAATTGCCACTGCATGACTGCCATGAGAGCATCCCTTTCTATAATAGCCAGCTGTTCAGTTACTTCATATCTCTAGTTCCTGGGGCTATTAGGTTATAGGCTGCTCTGGACACAGATGTTCCTCTAAACCCCTGTGCTGTAACACATTCAAAATACATAGATCTACTAAGAAAGACCACAAAAGAATGAGCATAGCTGTATGGATAAGTTAGGAAATGTGGTTTGAATCTACATACCCAGGGGAGGCTTCCCACTTCATATTTAACTTCTTTGACCAGTAAATCTTTCCTTTTAAAGGAGACTCATTACACAACCAGTTTCTGAAGGAAGTGTGCAAATGTCTGCCTTCAGGACAGAATTTTAGTCACTGCAACCAGGCTGGACAGAGGTATGGAAGATGACCTGGAAGACTTTAAATATTCTTAAGTACTTTGTATAAAAGTCTTAACTGGTTTTGGAATCCACCTTTGAAACCACGTCAAATACCACAATTAATTGCAAAGTGTAACTGAAATTTGAATGTACTTCAGATTGAAAAAAAAAAAAAAAAAAGCACTGTCAAACACAAAAGTCCTTAGCTGAAAATCCCTGAACATTTTACAAATCATAATTCTAATTTGCTATTTTTTTCTCTATGAGAATCCTCTCCTCACAAAACTTGTGAAAAGATAAATAACATTGTATTTGGGTATTATGTCTGTATTGGCAAATGAGAAGTGTGCTTGAGTTCTTAGGTAAGGTTGTACATCATGTCCTGATACACAGCTGACCAACATTAAATCAGTTCCTGTATGAATTTTTCTTCCTCTGACCTTCTTTCACTACTTCTATTTTTCCATCTTTGCATCCAGCAGAGGGAAAATAGATACCCACATGATACATCTGCTTGCTGTATGTATATATCTACATCATATATCTGCATGAGCATGTACGTCCAAAATCTGGAACCAGACATCTAAGGGGCAAGAGGAAACTCTGAGGACTGCCTTCAAAAAGATAAGGATTGTCCTCTGACAGACAGCCAAAAGGAAAATTAAGTTTGAGAAAACTATTTTGGATGTATTCCCCTAAATCATTCAAACATTTAGTTAATTTTTGCTATTAATAGCAATATCTGAACTTTTTGTATGGCTGTTGTATAGTGCTGCTGGAAGCATCAGTGATGATACTAAAGTAGAATTACTCACCATTTTTGTGGCTCCAGGCACTAAATTTGAGAGCTTTGCAAGCTGTTCCTGGACAATTCATGAGTAGGAACAATGGTAATATGTGTGTTGAATAAATTGTTTGCTGTGACTTATTTGTCCAGTCCTCATTTTAAGCCTAACTACAGTATATTGTCAGCACTCAAGTAATAAATAGCTTCCCAGAATAAAAGGCTTTTGTTGGAGTTTCACCTGCTCTTGTTGCATATGCACACCTGGTAAGCTTCTAGACAAATATCCTAAATATTAAAAAAGAGAATATGAAGTTAAGGCCAACTGAATGAAAAAGCAGTAAAAAGTAATTTCTTAACAAAAAAAAAGTCTTAAATTATGAAATACTCTGGTACACAAACAAAAATGAGCATTCAGATAAACATATCAAGAATCCCTCCTTTCTTTAATGAGAACTAATACCTTTGACATGCTTTCTCTCTCTCATTTTTTGGTCTAGATTTGCAGGTCTGAAGTTCTGTTTCTGAATTTGTTCTCTTAACAAAACATCTGCAATTAAAGGTTTTCATCTTGCCAGCACAGGAAGTTGCTGTCTGGGCTGTGTTCCTGAATTTAATTCTGTTCATTTTCTTATTTTAAAACAAAACATTCTGACTTCCCATGCCACCTGCAGAGATTTTAGTGCATATCTAACTGTCTTCCAAATCTCTTTCCCACGTATAGAACAAACTGCCTCCATTCTCCTCCAGGCTGGGTGTATCTCAGTGAGAACTGGTTCCACTGCTTTACCTTTTCTGCAGGTTAGGGGAATACCCAGAAAGTGGAAAATTTGTTTAACCTGTTCTTACTACTCCCCCCACCAAAACAAACACTAACTAAACTAAAACTCCCTAACATAAAAATGAATTAGTAGGTTTATCAACATATATGGTCATCTATATAAAAATAGATTTTTTTACACAATTTATAATAGCTTCATTTAATCAAAACGTCTGCATCCCCTTTGTTCTTTATTGGTGTTGTTAATCTTACGTATAACTGGTACTCAACATTTTATCCACATCGGGAAGTGATTTATAAAACTTAATTTTCATATAAATATGCTTTATAAAATAGTGCTAAATTAAATACTAAGGAACGGATTTATGTATATTAGAAACAGTTAAATAAAGGACTTCGTGCTGTTGTGTGGATTTTTAAATTTATTTTCTATGTCTTCTATAGCTGCAGAATGCAGGTAATTAGAGAGCAGAGATTTTGTAATATCAAGGAGTAATTACAATTCATTATGCAGCATTATACAAAAATGTTTTGAAAAATATTTTCTATGACTGAAAAATGCTTATTTAACAGAAAAAAATGTCTCAAAGAAAAATAATGGAGGCAAAATGTTAGAACAAAAGAAATTTGCGGAAGTTGTAAGTGGAAATTCTAGTCAAAATTAATGAGACAATCAAAGAAAGAGTTTTTACTCTCACATTTCTTAGGTGAGGATTGTCTGAAGACAAACAACATGTTGAAACCTTGAGAATGTAAGTTAGATTACGGGTTTATCAGTCATCTTTAGTGACTGTATTTAGCAAGTCAACAAACATAGGATTTGAGCTATTTTTGTTGGGAAGCTTTCAGATAGCATTCTTATTCCATTACGATTCAATAATAATGATATTTGACAATGACCCTTACCACTCTAAGTGGTGCATTAGAAATAATTCTTCTAACAGTAAATTAAACTTTCCACATGTAGAGCTTTACTTCCTTATCCAAATCACACACACTATCATATGCATTTTGTGTCAAGAAATAAAAAAGCAATAATGACGAAGAATTGTGGTTTGCTTATTTTCTTTGGGAGGAATATCAAGAAAGCAAGCACTGTTTTATGCAGTTCTCAATCAGGCAGGTATCCGATTTTACATCATCTGGAGACTTGCCAGTGTAAGATGTGTAAGACACGGTCAAAGGATTTTTTTCCAGAGCAATATGCAATACATTGGATTAATCTGGCTTCAGTCGTGCCAACAGTTACTCCTGTGACTGCCTCCATGCACTAGATTTCAGTAGGACTCTTCACAGGTGTTAAGCATGTTTAACACAGTTTGCAGGGTCAGTGACCATATAGTTCTGATAAAGTCATAACTATGTAGTTATATAGAGGTTGAAGAAAATTTAAAGATCTATTTTAAAGTAAAATTATATTTTAAATACATTGAAATATGTTCTGTGGCCTGTTTTATTTTCTCTTATTACCTTAAAAAGTATTTTTTTCTCTACAAACTACATAAAACTGTTTCTAAAGAAAGTGCATTAAGATATTAATTAAAATTAAATATGTATTCATACATAACATCTATATTTTCCTTAATTTAATCAAGATTAAAATAAAAAGTCCTTACCTTCCTGTTGTGAGTCTATACCTTCTACTCTGTCTTGGAATCTGCCACCCCAATAATGGATAAATCCTAAAAAGAAATGTATAATACATATGTTTTTCATATACTTTGCAACCTCCACACTTATTTAAAATAAATAGCTGAGAAAATAAAAGCAGGTAACTTTTTTATTTCTTAAGTGTTTATTGTTATTTTGCCAGCTTCAAAGCAGGAATTGCAGGCACTCCAGTAAGAGTAGTAAGAACTAATGTCTGAAGTCACTGTTTTTTGTATCCTTTGGTTTCCTTTACTGAACTGCTGTTTTATAGCTGCTCACAGCATGCTCTCAAAATGAGTAACAGTTCAACATCTCTTACAGCAACTGAGTACTCTGTCTCTGTTTTTTTAAGTAGAAACATCCTCCAAATATCAAAGCCACATTCACTGAAGGCACTAGCTCTTTCTATAACTACGTACATTACATATGGGAAAATACTGAGTGTAATAAACTCTCTGTCAGGACATCATATGACTGAGGCTGTATCTTCACTCCAGCACTGAGAACCTCCATAGTTTGCACCAAATCCCCTCTCTCTTGATTGTGCAGATCAAGAACTTCTTTGGATGATATGGCAGTTCCTCTCGTGACCCATATGTATTGATTTCCTCACTGTCAAATCCACAAAGGGCTGGTAATCACCCAAGTCTTGTCCCGGTATGAAACTGAGTTGCAGCCAGAAGGTGCATCAGGACCCAGCCCTCCTGCATTCTATCATCAAGACGTGACTAAGTCATTTAGTGTGGTCCATGCCGGATAGACTACCATATGCTTCAGTTCCCTTGAACACATCTTTATTTTTGAATGCCTGGAACATATATCCAGAGGGATTTCAAAGATTTTTGACATTTGTTCAGGATTTCTGGATGTCTGGCAACCTAATCAGAGCAGTACTGGAGAAAATCTGGACATATCCACTCCACATGAGCATATCAACTTTACAGCGCATTTGCAATGAGGCCAACCGATCCACTATGCATGTGCTGCACAGATGGCCTGTGTGTACACTGTAAATATGATGTAAAAAGTACTGAGAAACACATGCACAGTTAGTCTGTAGCTTCCTGGAAGCCTCAGGCTCCTTATATTTTCCCTTAATGCATGGCAAACCTGCTTGGGAAATCCTCCTCAGCATGACAGGGATATCCACGAGCGGATGGAGTATGGAAGTGAAAACAGCAGGGTTACATCTTTACATTGAGTCCTGGAAATGATGCAGGACTTTGTGTGGGTAAAGAATACCTAGCACACGGACGTACATATGCCTTCCTGATTATTGCATAGCACCACAATGTCTTTCAGCTTTCAGAGGAGCTCAAAAGAAGCCATCGGGATGTGTGTCTCGCTGCGCTAAAATAGGTCATGCAGGCAATGCGCAAGCATGACCAAGCTCAGACTACCCCATGGACAATTTAACCCAAAGGGTTCTGAAAGTCATACCAAAACCAGCTTCCTAGTCAGTGAGCCTGAGCTGTCTTCCATGAGAGAGAAAATAGATGTCAACAATCTTTAACAAGTCTTAGCCACCAGGAATGAGGAAACTACCATCTGGAAGAGATCAGAGGCAAAATCATCATTCTGTTTTCACACCCAGGAGACAAACAAGCCCCCACAGTGAACAGTTTGGGTGAAGCAGGTAGTATCAAAAAGAGGCACCCTTAGGGAATGGGCTGCAGCTCAAGGTTGCAAGAGTCACAGGTACCTGTAAAAGGAAGCTGGGGAGGAAGGAAAAAGGAGCTAAACCAAGAACTTGAGAGCACCCTGTCTGTAAATAAGCTGAAAACTGCTTCAAAGACATCAGATATATTTTATGATGCAGTAGTACTATATAATTGTTAAATGGTCAATTGGGAATCATGTCATAGCCTCACAGGAGGACAAGCTGTGTTAATAGCAGGCTATTAGCTAGCCTGTAATCAGATTTAAAATAAGCCTGAAAGTCAAGAAAACCCAAGTCACTCAATATTATTTAGCATTTCAAGTGCATCAGCAAAAAAAGGTGCATCTTTCCCATAGTCAAACTCAGGCGTATTAGCATTCAATTCTTCACTGAGAATCCCAAGAAAAGAGATTTTTCTTTTGTTTCTTTGGTGTCCTCTACAGCCAGGAATCAGATACTTGTATGAAAATTTCAGCTGTCTTTTTTTAATATTTTTTTTTTCTCCCTCAGCATTTAAATTTCTAACCAGTATCATCATATAGAAAAGTGTGAACCAGTAAATCCTAAAATCTTAAAAACAAGAAAGCAAAAGGAAGATTATACAAAATAAAACTGATTTTGTTGAAGTAATGCTAGTTATATTTTGAGGTTGTTTAAAGACTTTCACATGATCAACACTGGCAATACTGCAAACAATATCATCTTATATCATCTAGGGAAAGCAAAACAAAAAAGAAAGCTAATGTTTAATGCAGATACACCAGAACAAAATGCTTCCCGAAGTCTCCAAAGGAATATAGGTTCAGATCAAGAGAAGGCAGCAAGTTCTCCAAATTCAGTGGTTTTAGCTGTAATGTCCATTCAGGTTTCATAGATGTTGACAGAGCTGAATGACTCACACAGCATAGGAGGCAACACAGGGAACACTCACCTAACTCCAATGAAAAACACTAAGCTGAAAAAAAGTTGGCACAATGGCAATTTTCTGTTGAATCCTTCTGAGAACTAGAATAATATCCATATAATCAAAGCCAAAATACTCTTAGCAAGAAATTAGGCAATAAAAGATGCCATACTTCATTACAGAGATCAAATACATTGTTCTAAATACATTCTGTATTAGTGCATATGCACATTTGTGCATATATATTCAGAAGTCCCTAGGCCCAATTTATTTGTTGTTTAAATATATTACTTGGAAAATAAATTGAATAGCAGGGGATTATTTTGTCACAACTCATATTTACTGTTGTCTTTGCTATTTGTCTTCTGGCTAAAACCCAGAACACAGATTGTGACAACTGGATGATTTTATTTTGCTTTACTTTTTTTTTTTTTTTTTTTTAAACGCAGTGGGGAATTTAGGTCTAATTTTCTGATATTTTTGCCAAAACTGTATCTGGAAAGAAGATGTGTGCTAGGATTGTGAGGTGCTATTAACAAAATAGCATTGGAACTTATAGAGCAGATAAGTGCCAATACAAACTAATAATTATCAGTTTAATTAATCTTTCTCCGTATTTTCACAGAGATACAACCATGAAGCAATATTGCATTATTTTTAGGAGCTGCAGATTGTATTACAGAATATCTTGCTTCAAGATCCATGTGAATGAAAGCTTCTCTGCTAGCTACTGGAACTTAGTTTTACTTCATGTTTTTCCACCTCTAACCTAAGCCAGAATACCCTAACATCCACAGAAAATGTCTCAAAATATAGTGGGAGATGGCTAAACACCAAAAGCTTTGCCAGTTGTGTTTAATTATGATTATAATCATTCAGTTGCATTTCCAAATATGATGAGGACATAGCCAGAGATCTTTTATATTGGTACACCTACGGTAACAAACCTTTTGCAAGATTTCCAACAGTTACTTTAGAAACAGGCTAAAGTCCAAGTCAGTGAAATCTGATGCTTGTGTTTCACAGATTGGATTAAATTCACTCTACGGTTGGGAAAAAAAATATTAAAATTATCATAGCCTTACTTTTTTTAATACCTCTGCTCCTTGTATTGTCCAAGACAAGCAAGACAAAAAACATGGAACATTTTTGCAATTAGTCCAGCTTAGCACAAAGGCAAAATCAAGTTTAAACTAGTTTAAAAAAAGCAAACAAAGCAAAACAAACAAAACAAACAAACAAAAACCAAAAAACACACAAATAAAACCAGTTGCAATCTCTGCAGTACATAACCTAAAGAAAATATGATGTGATCTATTCAGAATGTCTATGCAGTTTTGCAAAAATTAATTAACCTCCCTGTAACCTGGTTTCTCCTAAATTTAAATAGGAGTACTATCTTTTCTGAGTTCAAAGAAGAGAAATAAATATTTTGTATTGTAAAAAAATCTTATGATGTGAGATGACATTGCCATTTAAATATTACAATTCTTGTTAAAGAATGTGAGTGCATGTAAAATCAGTATATTGTTGCAGTATATACAGTGTAATAAAATGTAGAAGTACTGATTAAGAAACCTACTTTTTTACAAGGGGGGAACAGAATCTTGCTTTTAATTTTTTATCAAAAACAAAGGAAATTCACTAAGGAAAAAAAATTAAAAATAATAATTAAAAAAACCACATCCCACAACTTTCAAAGAATAGTTCGGTTTCAACTTGAGCTAATATAAACAAGGAAATTTGCAATTGAAGTTGACTTCCAATATCTACGCCCAACGGGGTGCCTCCTGAACCACTTCCTTAATGTGCCCCTATTGTGTCTTGGAGGGCAGCTGGCCTGTGAATTTCCTTATTATTAGTTTATGTCCCACTGTTAATTCTCTTATTCTATTATGATGATTTTAGCTATTACATTTAATTTCCTCTTTTCATGGTGTAGATATGACCCCAGAAGGATAAACTACCCCCCACCATGCAGACACACTGAGACTCAGTTATCTTCTGACAAGCTAATGTGGCATTGGCCTATTGACAGTTAACATGGAAAAGACAGATTCATTACAGCTCGGCTTTTATTTAGTGACCCTTTCAAACCTTTTGAAGAAAGAGATGTGAAAGATCTGAAATTTCTCACCCTCACCAAGACAGTTGCAGAAAAAAAAATATCTTTTGGTATTTTTTGGCATACTCAAAGTATTTATTGTCAGATACAAAAATGCTTATTCAAATACTCTCTATAAAAATATTCCACTTGTTTTGTATGCAGATTATGAGCCTACTAACTTTGCTTTAAAAATCTCTGCACAGTTAAGTCTTTAGTTTATATTCACCAAACACTTTAACAACAACCCCTGTTTTAACTGAATTGGCTGGATGACTGAGGGGCCAGTGAGTCTCAGTGGCCTCCCTGACTCTGTTTGTAAGCACCTAGCAGTGAACCAAAGATGAGGGTGCTCATTTAGTCCTCTCTCATTACTATATCCAAGCTTGTCAAGGGATTACCCCAGATGTTGGGTCAGTCTGTCATTTTCAAAAGTGAATGGCATGAACAATTGGACCTACTCAGTAGAGCAAAGTCCACACCTTGCAGGAAAAAGACACACAGACTTGTGCCAGGACACGAAATAATCTCCCTGCATACCTTCCTGCAAAGCAGAACATTGTTTCCGCACAGACAGGCCTGACTCTTTCCTCATTTTGATGCTTTCTTGCTGTTTATTGAATTGAAGTGCTCAACTGAAAAGTCTGATAAGTAATATGCTATCAAAAGTGCCTTTAAATGATCTTCAAGTTTTCCTTGGCAGCCAGTTCTTCTTTCAGCACACCAGTTGCTCAGAGACAGCTACATTCATAGGTATCTGTATAAGTAAGGAAACTGTATATCTGTATTATCTTATATATTATATTATGTATGTATTATCTGTATATAGTAAGGAAACCTACAGATCAAAAATAATGTTTAGGTAATAGACCAGAGACAATGCAGGATATGGCTTAGCCTTGACCAGCTTGGACTGGGTAGTGACATAAGAACAAATGAAGTATTTGAAAGTGCTTGAAATTGAAATAAAAATTATCCTATAATTATCATGGTTCCATAGCAGTAAAGATGCAAGCTTAGTTTCCAGCATAAGAGAGCTTGCTCAGCTTGTTGAGCCTAGTAATCTCACCTCACAGACAAAGCGGATTGTTTTTGCCGTGCCTTGCTGTTCTATTTCAGTAAGTTATTAAAATATCCAGTGTGAAGAGGCAATGTGGAAGAATGAGTTTATAGCCTTGTAGTTAGTTTTTTTCAGACAGGAGCTGGGCATTGCTCCAATTAGTATTTGATTTATTTTTTTGCAAAGCATAAGCTTTTAGCAGAAGAGTGTAAAAGACACCTCTAGATATCCATTAGCTTTAAGGGGTTAAAGCACCCAACTGTCAAATAAGATACTTAGAAATACTAATTCAGGCAGAAGAATAGAAATTTTAGCATGCGTATCCTTCTTCTTGGATCTCTTGATGAAGGGCTAGAAGAGTCAGAGGGTCTCCATCAATGTGTCATTTTTCCTGCACAGAAAAAGAAGTCCACACCAAATTACGCAGACACATCTATATGTATCAAAAATGGCACCCAGGTGTAGCTCAAGTCTTTTGAATTTTGTATCAGCTATCCTAGGTTCCTTCATATTTCAGTATGGATTTTGTGATTCAGGAGTTTGATTTGTGTATTGAGCAGAGTACAATTCTTGTAGGTAGCAGGACATCTAAGAATTAGTCATTTTAATATCAAAATCTTTTTGTGAGTTTAGCCCAATGGATTATTCATATATTTAAGAGCTACAGACTCATGAAAGACAGATCCAGCTGAATATTCTGGAGGATTTAAATAACTGCTGTTTATAAAAGTGAGCAAAATGAATCAAATTTCATCAATTTCTGCTAACTTCTTAATATGTCAAGGCAGTATATTTTTGTGTTATGCAAGTGTCAAAGCTAAGATCTTTTTCTGGAATCTGTATTTGCTTACAGCTTTATATAGCATACGCAAGAAGCAATGCTGGGATGAGGTACTTTGCGGCAGGGGAAGGGAAGACTTACATTTTTATCAGAGTACTTAGAGAGAGCATGATATTACTAGGATGGGAAAGTTCCACATGAAATGAGTTAGCTGTGATTAATTTTAATCTCAGTAAAATTAAATTTTCTCCAGTATTTGATAGTATTTTGCTCACTTTGTTGTCCCAAAAGTCCATCACCCCATGTGTAAGAAGCCAAGCCACACACTGAGTCAAGATACTTGCTTTAATATCCAGTTCTGGACACAAAACAGAGCAGAGTGGTATTCCACAAAGCAAGCTCAGTTTCCCAAAATGCAAGTGCTAGTTTTATGCCCCACTCACACCTATGATTGCTCAACTGATTCCTGGCTTCCATTTCTAGTGCCAATACTCAAAAATTTCACTGTGCATGCTCAAAGAGTAAGGGGCTTGTTGTTAGCAGGGCTCCCTCTAGCCTGTGACTATGAATTTTAGTATGCTGGTGGCTCATTAATATATTAGTACAGTGATTTCCATTACTCCATGTGTTTTTCCCCAGTGTTCAAGGTTGCAACCAAGATAAGTTGTGAGGAGTACTGCTTTCCATCCCTTTCATCTGTCCAGCAGATGTCTTGCAGGCCTGACTTGAGGCTGTGTTGCTGACTATTTGGGCAGTGTTTTTTTTCTAATAGGAATCTGGTTTTGTTTAATTCCCACTGTTTCACTGTTATCTTGGTCTTGTTTTATTCTGCATGTCCTTTATATTCTCTTTTTTTCCTAAATGTGATTCTTCCCCAAAATTTACTTATTTAAATTAATAACTTACATCAACTTGAGACCTAAACATGGCCTAAACTCTTTTTTCTCCCCAACTTTAGTATAGCATTTGCTAACTATCATTCTCTTTCAATCCTGGCCTTACTACGCTAACATACGTGGTAAGTATTCTTCCATATTTGCTTCTTTTTAGATTGAAATCTGTCATTTCTCCTTTATAAAACTATTTAAATATACATACAGTATCTTTCATCAAGCAATACCATTAATAACTTTGAAAGGGAACTTTAAACTGCAGTTTAACATTACACTGAGGCATCTTGTAGACCTGTATAAAGTTAATCTTCTCTGTTTTTGCAATTTTATAATCTTCAATCTCATCACTGTTCAAGAAGATAGAACTACGTAGTTTGGAGTTAGATGTGTAAGTATGCATATATATGTTTATATTTCTGAACAATGTTGTGAATAGGTATAGATGATATGCATACTATTCCTCAAATATTTTGGCTCTTTTCTGAACACACAGATAAATGTTTTATTATAGAAAGAACAAGCATTCTATTTATTTGACAGTCATCAGTAGCTTTAAGACTAAGTATTCAAATATGTAAAAGATAATTTTCTACTAGGTTCAGAACTTCTTTGGTCACTCTGGTAAATAAAACACAATGGGGAGAAAAGTGAGGTTGAATACAACCAAACATTACATAACTTCTCCAAAAGACCAGAATATATCTTGATCAATTTATGTAATTCGACTGCACACCATACATATAAAATATAAATTCTAGTTAATGAAAATGGAAAGAAAAAAGGAAATGCCAGATATTTGATGATTATTTCTCATTACCTTTATTTTTCTTCTTTCAAGGAGCAAAACCGTATTCTGAGGATGAAGTATTAATTATCTTAATACAAGATAAATGTGGCTGACATTAAATTAATATGTAGCTTAAATTCAGCTTTTAAGAATGATTCATCACATTTTGATAATTACCTACAAAATTCTTAGTGCCAGCATCCTAGCACAAAATGGAGAGTTAAACTGTCTCTTTCACTAGGTATAACTACAAATAGAAAGACTGATGTGTATGTAACAAACTAAATCCATTCCAACCTAAAATGTTCTTTTGATACACAGAAGAAGGTCACATTAAATGAATTATAATGTTTTCATAGTTACTACCAGGCCAGGTCTTGTTCAGTGTGCTTGTAGATTCGCCTGGATAGCTTTTAAGCACCTGGGGAAAGGCCATTTATTTATGTCTTGTCGGCTGCAACGGACAGTGGATGCTTGCTTGGTTGTACCTAAAAGTACAGCATGAAATACAGGAACAGGATTCACTGCAGAGGAATCCACAGAAAGTCGGTCTGTACTACGAGCTATTTACCCACACAGAGGGTCAAAATTCAATCCAGTAAAAATATAGTCTCTTTTCCTTATATGCTCCTGTCCAGACTCCTTGATCTTCCTTCTCCCTATCTTTCTTTTCTAAAAATAAAAAATGTAAAACCTAAAAAAGAAAACAAATCCAAACCAAACAAGCAAGACTGTCCATTTATTTTCTGGCTTCTAGGCCTCACTGTACAATATCCTTTTGTGGTGTGTTCCTGAAAAGCTTGTGAAACAGCATCTCTGTAATACTTCAAAGAGCCATAATCTGTGTGGCCCATTTCTACCTTTCCTCACATTACTAGCTGCAGATTTGCTGCTATATACTACTAGCCAGAATTTGGCCTCAAATCTAAAGCTCTGCTTTAGTGTATAACCTATATAGCTGCATGGGACTCCTGAGTGTTAATGTGCCAGCCACAGGGGAAAACACTTAGAGATACACAGGAGCATTTATTCAGAGACCTCTTATTTCTGTGGATTTAAGTACGAATTAATATATTTTCAAAACGAAAATTAAAAAAAAAAAAAAAAGAGCAGTAAAAAAACCAGATTCTTCATCATCTAAACATGGCAGGAAGCAAGGTATGAAGAAGAGCTTGTACAAAAGTATTATCATGGCATTGTATATTTACACATGAAAAAAAATGATAGCACAGCAAGTCAGAAATTTCACTTGTTAATTCAGATAAAACCTGACAGCTCAGTGAAGACCTGAAGATTAATAAATACTCCAAAATCAATACCTAAATCCATTACAGAGAGTTCGCAGAACTGCAGTCCATCAGAGAGCTTTCTGTGTTACCACTCCTGCACAGTGTCTCCTCTCATGGATCATACCAGCTTCAAGATTGCTTGTTCCTCTTCAGGAAACACCCTCCCTTTAATAAAATGCACCACAGGAACATCACAAAGTCTAGCCTCCAGCTGCTACAAAAATAAGGGTCCTGTCCTCTTGCTGCATCTACTCCCTTCACCACAAATTGCAGATGAAACTCAGGGTAGCATGAAAATACTTTGCTGATGTGCAAGTTAGAGCAACTTTCTGGAAATGAGCAAATACACTTACACAAAGAAGACCTTGACAAAAGAAGGTCCTGACAAGATGTCTGTGGAGGGATGTAGAGAAATGAATCTGCTCTACTACTATCTAGAGCAGGACACACACAGCTGTGCTATGTGGCATGGGAGAATGCATTGCTCTGGCTTGCAGTAATGGAGGGAGAAATCCATGTAGAAGTCCTCAGAGACTCCCTGGTAAATCTATATTTCTGCCTGAGGGATGTCAAGCCTCATAGATTTTGTCAACTCATGCTCAGCACCATTCATGTGCTCTTACAAGGACCTGTGTGGATCATGGAGGGCAGGAGAATCCAGGTGTGCAAAAATTCTGTCTTAGTGAGATTTCCTATCTGTGGAGGCATGCCCTGAATTCTTCTCCCAATTGTTTCATCTAAATAGCTCTTTGATCCAGAGATAACAATGAATCTGGCAAAAAAAAAAAAAAAATCCTTCAATTTTGGAAAGTTGTTATTTACATCCAGAATTTATACCCTGAAGCACATAATTCATACTGTTCTTCAAGAGCCTCAGGTAATCAGATCACTGTTTCTTCTGATCTAGAGGTGCAAACACATGTGTTTATGGTTCAAATATACTAGGAGTGGAACTCACATGCAGATAAATCCTGTTTACATATTGATTCCTCAAAACTTAGAACTTTTTCTTTTGGAAATAATCCAGTTTCATGTTAGTCATAATGCAAGGGAAAACCAAAACAAAAAACAAGGCTATTCTAATTCTTTGCTGTCCTGAAAGAAGACAGCTCATACGTGTTTAGAAATGAGATGCTAGACACCTCCAGCATACTTGTGCAATGGGCGAATGCCAGAGCTGCACTAAGAAATCCTAAATTAAACCAGTCTGTGAGTAACCTGACAAAGTTCATAATACACTTCTCACATTGGAAATGTACTTCCTTTCAGACCCGGGGGGGGGGAAACCACCATAACTATGTTCTGAACATTTAAATGCTAAATTGTTATGATGCTTCTTTTTATATTTTTTTTTTTGTTCACCCATTGTTTTCAAAATGATGATAGGATGTAGTATAGCTGATACTTTTAATCTCAGGATTCAAATACTATGTTGGAAAGGATTTTGATTGATTTTATTTTGCGGTTGTTGTTTTTTTACCTCACTTTACATTCCAGTGACCAAAAGCAGTGTCCTAGAAATACATAAACTCAGTAATCACCCTTGACTTTGTTCTTAGGGATGTTTAGTGAATGCAGAGTTTTTACACTCTCTGTAGCATTACACTAGTGTCCTGGTTTGAGCCAGGATGAAGCCAATTTTTCTTTTTACTGATTTTTTTTTCCTTCAGTAAGCTTTCTTTTAACTAGCAACAGTGTGTTCTGCTAGGCTGATAAGACAGTGGAATGTTTTTCTAACTACTGAGGCTTCAAGGCCGCACCTGCACTCTGCCAGCTCAGACACTACGGGGAGATCTGTGACCCCCCCCGTAGGAGGCTGAGTTAGATGGACAGCAAAATTGGCCAAAGATTTTCCATTCCATATATCTACGTAAGCTCAAAGGAAGGCCAGAGATCACAGAAGACAACTTCCTTCCTTCTTCTTTTTCCCTTCTCTTCCGTCCATGGCCGGCGTCCGGGGAGGACTCTGTTCATCCATCACCGTCGATCCTTAGGCTCGAGATCTCCTGACCCCCATAACTCTCTGCTTTCTCCAGCAGCAGCTCCGGGATTCCTCGGGACTCTTCCCAGTTCAGGGAAGTGCTGTGGGAGTTGCTGGGGTGGGGGGAGGCAAGAGGCTTTTGCCCATACCTGAATATATCTGTATATAATTGTATATATTATCTTGTATCATTCATTAGTGTTTTAATTAAAGCTGTGTAGTTTAGTTTTCAATCCAGCCAAGTCTCTCTCTTTTTCTCTCTCTCCTTCCCTACCTGGGGGGGGGTGGGAGGGGATCGAGAGCATTGTTGTCGGACCTGAGTCAAACAGTGACAACTAGGCCTTACTGTAGACTTTAAATAGACCTGAAATATATCAGCAAAAGAAAGGGAAAAAAGGGTAACACTGTATGCCACAATATATGTGTATATACTTCACAGAACTCTTAACTACCAAATAGATTTTCAAACAAAAAGGGTAAATATCAACATAAGGGTTTAGCCATGTGGTGAATGTCTGAACTAATGGGAGGTATAACCCTAAATCCTAGCCTTTACCATTTGGAGTCTCATCACCTTGCCAACAGTAAAGAAGCTTCTGAGACTTTTACCCTTCAGAGACAATATATGTCCTATGGCATCAGGGGAAGTAGCCCATAAACCTTAGCATATATATAAAATTTAAGAGAAATAGGTCCTGGGACTACAGCTGTAAGCCTTATCACACTACCCTGTGGTAGCATTACCAACTGGCTGGTTTCCAACTGGACTGGCTGCTTTTGCTATGAATGTGCCAATTGGCAACATACGAGTGCAAGTTAATCAAAACACTTTCAGCAACTACACTTCTTAAGGTGGCTGCTTCTTTTGGACATCAAAAGTAGTAGTGTTAATTTGGCCTAGGAATAAAACATACAGGAAAGAGTCTGGTATAAGTCTTCGCACATTTACAGTTTTGTGGGGTAGTTTGCTGTTCTCTCCTTACAGTCCGAATTCAGTCTCTGGGAGAAAGGCAAGAATGTTAAAACTGCTTAGGTCTGCCTAACTCACCAGTTGTGCTGTTTTTCATGTTTTTGCAACACAAAGATTCAGTTCCGATCTTTTTTTGCTGACTTCAACAAGAATAGAAATGAGGCCTAGGGTCACGGTTTCCTTGTTGACTTTTTCCTCGTTTTTTTACATTTGAACTCAATTTGAGATAAACTTTGCCCCCTAGGGAAGCAATTACAGATAATACTAAAATCAACATATATTAAAACCTGATCATATTTACATTGTCATCAGTTAGTGAATTATGCTCCCCGTGTGAAACATTTTTTCTGCTTAGTTTTGGAAGGGTCACTGCTATGTATATGCTTATATGTATAAACAGCTATACCGATACATCAAACAGAATCATTCTTCTTTGTAAAGTAAGTTTTTATCTATACAGTACTGGTAAGGAATAACCTCAATCAGGAAATAAGTTTTCTTGGCACCCAATTTCCCTCAGTCTTTGGAACCATTAGTGGAAAGTTATTATATGCATCCTGGCTTTTTTTTTTTTTTTTTTTTTTTAAGAAAGCACAAAATCATTTATATAAACATAGTAATGTTTACGCTTTGGAATAAATCTGCAAAACAAGACAAAAGGAAAAACCACACATTCAGGAACTATGTTTTCAAGATCTGAAGAAGTTAACACATGAAGCAAATAAACAGATCTTCTTTCCATTAATTAAATTATTCTTCCTAAAATGAGCAAAAGATATGAAGGGGTAAAAAAAAAAAAGAAAATATGGCAGAAATTGTTCATATTACTTTACTTTTAAAATAAAACTTTGCCTCTGCTCGACGAACTGGGACAGTGAACATGGGAAATCAAAGAATAGTACAGAGCAGATATAGGAAAGACTTGGAGGTCATTCTTAGCCATCCCAAATGCAAGATAGTCCCCTACAGTATGCTCCTGAGAGTTTGATCCAGTCTGAGTTTAAATGAATGAGCTGATACCATTCTTACAACTTCTCTAAAGAGACTATTTCACTGTCAAATAAATAGGCTTGTGAGTCTCAGGATTTATTCAGGCATTAGAATTAAAATTAGAGTCAAAGGCAAAATAAATTGCATAAAATGTTATGTATAGATTTGGTTTTCCATCCAGATTAAATTAGAGTTCACAAAACATAATGAATGTACATGCAAGCTCCCAGCAGGATGCCTGGCAAGACCTTATTGAGAATTTGGGGATGAAGCAAAACAGCCTTATCAAGGAGTGTAGGCTTTGAAAAGAACTGGACTTGTATGTTTAAATTTCTGAAAACATTTTCATATATTTAGACATCTCTTGTCCTGACACATGAAGAGGAAGAATAACTGTGGTTCATCTCTTTTACAGAAGTCCTGAGACTCTTTTTTTTTTTCCCACTAGAAAAATAAAGGTGTGCCTTTCCCTTGGGTTAGGTAACATGTAACATCTAATCACTATCATATGAAATCAAATCCTAATTAAGGTTAATTGGTTGGTAGCTTTAAGATATTTATTGCGTATAGTAAAGTCTATCTTCTAGTCACTCTCAGCCATACCTTGTTGCCTTAATACATGAGAGCCTGGATCTTTTCCAGCGTTTATGCAAGCTCACCCAAGAAAATCTTTTCTCCAAATAAGTGAATACAAAATGTGTGGCTCCAGTGATATAAACAGCAATAGCTGAGTGCCCACTACATCTCTCACATCAACCTGGGTTAGGGACTGCCTTGGGTTATTCCCACTTGGCATGACTGTGGGTTTCTGGAGACAAAAGAATAACCTGATCACAGCAGACATTGCACTCACTTAGCTGGAGGGGATGAGGTGGTCAGGAAATCATGGGAAATTTTGTGGGCAAGCACCCCATACCACACATCTAACTCCTTAGGGGCAGGGGACTTGGGAGGAGACCATTGTGGTGTCTGGACTTACTGAGCTGCGTGCCTTGCCTACCTATGTGGAGCACATGTGGGCAAGGTGAAGCTCTCCAGATGCTTCAAATAGGTTGGGCACCCTGAATACTTGCCATTTGGCAGTATCCAACTAACATGCTGCAAAGGAAGGGCAAAAAGGAGGGAGAGGAGAGGCCACAAATAGTTCCCTTTATCAAGGATTATGCTGTCCCATGGGCAAGGACAAACGTGTACCTCTCAGGTTAGAATATCTCCCAAAAAGAGGAGCAGGTGAGGTGCTGCTAGGGCTCTCCCAGCTTTTCCTTGAAAAACTCCCAAGCTGGCCAAGACCTGGCTGACACTGCTTTCTCATATCTGGGGCTGGCCGTGAGCACCCAGCTAAAATCCCACCCTGCTGGCTGTGGGTCGCCCCCACAGAACAGCCTCCCCTTACACACACACCTAACAAAAAGAATACAGAGCAAAATAGGATATCTTGAAGTTGTTTTTTTCTGTTCTTGAGGAATTGTCCATCAGCTGCTTTGGACAACATACCAATTGTCTGCAGCACAGTTGTAAGGCTAAAAATCTGGCCCAAAGTATTAGTTTATTTTGTCTTTAGCACATTTCTAATTTGTCAGTGTAGACTGGTCTTACTCACAAGGGGGGAAAGCTATTTTTGTGCTGTTGCCAAGATACTACTGACACTAGCAGACCGATCAGATAGCAGCTGTCAATAGCTGTGACAAACTAACACGATGATTCGAAGGAGGGAATTTAAATGATGTATAACTAACAGTGGTGCAGAGCCTGACATATCTCCCATGAGCAAATCTTCTGCTCCTGCCTGGAAAGTTGGGTAAATCAGTCCCATTCCTTCACAAAGCTCTCCATGACACCGAACATCGTAAGATGAACAGCCTAGAGTCATCTATTCACAAACCCCATCACAGAACCTGTACTTCATACCTAACATGGATTCCCTTAGAAGTGTACAATATAGCTTGACAGCTGCTATAGAGACAGCTTTGAGGAACACAGTACTACCAGAAAGAATGATGGTACCAACAAGCCAGGACCAAAAGCTTTGGGAGCATAAATGATTGCAGAAACATAGAAAGGTTAGCTATACCTAATGAAAACCAAACATTTTCAGGGAAAACTTTACAAACACAAACCAGAAACATTTCACCAAAGCAAGATTCTTTACCTTTATTTCTTCCAGAATAGCAATTTTCAGTTTTAAATGTTGCACTTAAAAATATGTCTAATTTAAAAGAGACATAGTGGGAAAAGGAGTCTGGATTTGCATGATCTTTGCACAAAATCTGAAGAATAAGCATTGGTGAAAATAATGCAATTTACATTCAGTAATGAAAATGTTTTTAACAGAATGTGTACACACTTTGCATTTATATGTCTGTAGCTTAGCATTTACAGAGTAAAGAAATAACTTACTGCGATTCTAGCTGTTACATTAGGGATTCTGTGCCCACATAAAAATGTAAAATGTATCTCCTGATTGTGAGCCATATGCACTTAAAATGTAAAATCTCTGTCCAATAAAAACGCTTCAAAGTCACCTTGCAAAAAAAGAATGTATGAAATAACTCTAAATGCTACATGAATAGATTTTTAAACAGGAACATTTTATCTAGGTATAATTGCTGTAATATTCTTAAAATATAATTAGAAAGAAATGGAATTGTGTTTTTCTATGTGTATGAGCCTGTGTGCATATGCATATATCTGTATGTATGCGTGTATAGAATGAACCACAAATCTATAGAGCCATATAATTGACAAAATTAGAATCATATGACAGTATTTCGGAAATGTGTACCTTTCACCTTCCTGTTACACTACAGATAACAGTAAACACAGTATGATTCCTGTACCTTGTGCCTTTTCAATGTCAAGGGGAATTTTAAAGTATAAGCAAAAGAAAATACATAGCATTTTGCTGACAAAGCACCACTGTCAAATGCTGTCAAATGACATAAACAAGGAACCTGAATGTCTCTGGGATGACAGTGAAGGTTGGATAAAGCACTATAGCTGCAAAACTCCTTTCTGCCAAGTGGAGATTCCCTCAGACAAGTTGAGATTTGGAAGGTTCTAAAGTTGAGAGAGTTCAAAACTCTTCAGCTGCCACATCGATATGTTTCTAGAAAATCATAAGCTTTGCCTCTATATCCCTGTCAGTCAGACAAGACAGGCCAGAATTCTCAGGCAGCAATATTAAATACTTGATTAGAGCAGAGCTTTCCTGTAGTATTACTTTTCAGCTATATCACCTCTCCTAGCTAATTAAACAAGGGTAAGGCTACGAGGTGCTTTATGTGAGAAGATACTAGAAGCTGCACTCCTGTTGAAGAGAACTACAGCCAGCCTGCTTCAAGATGGACCCCCACCAGTGGTAAAAGCCAGACCAGTCAGCCCCATTGGTAGAGCCTCTGTAGTAACATATTTCAGAAAGGGTAAAAACACTGCACAGCAGCTGTGAGAGAGGAATGAGAAGATGTGAGAGAAACAGCCCTGCAGATACCAAGGTCAGAGAGGGAAGGGGAAGAGCTCCAAGGTGCTGCAGCAGAGAATAGCCTGCAGCCTGTGACGAAGGCTGTCTCCCTGCAGCCCATGGAGGTCCACAGTGGAGTAGCTATCCACCTGCAGCCCGTGGAGGACCCTGCACCATGGCAGGCAGATGTGAACTGAAGGAAGCTGCAGCCCTTAGACAGCCCATGCAGGAGCAGGCTCCTGGCAGGAACTGAAGCACATGCAAGAGCAGGTTTTGTGGCAGGACCTGTAACCCTGTGAGGGACTGGAGTAGTCCATTCCTGAAGGACTGCACACCATGGCACGAACTCACGCTGTAGCAGTTCTTGAAGAACTGCAGTCTATGGGAAGGACTTACACTGGAGAAGCTCATAAAGGACTGTATCCTATGGGGAGATTCCATGCTGAAACACAGGAAGGTTTTTTTAGTTTTTGTTCTTAGTACTCACTGTTCTACTCCATTGCAATTGTTTAACAATTAATTAAATTATTTCCCCCAAGTCAGGCTTGTTTTGCCTATGATTGAAATTCATAAGTGATCTCCCTCTCATTATCTCAACCCATGAGCTTTTCATTGTATTTTCTTTCCCGTCCTGTTGAGAAGGGGGATTGACAGAATGAGTTGGTGGTCACCAGGCAGCCAGTCAAGCTCAACCCACCACAGTTATTAACTTTAACAAAATTTCACAAAATTTAAAATATAAGGACAAAATTTGTACCAATTATATACAGCAGGTGGAACAATTCCCCAGTTCCTGAAGCATTTTGTTTTGTTCCGTTACTTCTCTGCAGAAATGCCTCACAAAATGTTGCAAGGGAATCTCCGATGAAATCAACACCTAACATGGTGGATACTTTTACATTTTAATGTAGTCCTAAGAAAACAGGAAAATTCTGATGATGGTTCCTCAGAGAGTTTTTCAACGAGACAGGAATGCACACAAAAAAATAATATTTAAAAAAAAAAGAAAAGGTAACCGTTGGATCAGACATGTCAGATTTGCTCTCCTAGCACTCATCCTGCAAAGTAGAGATTTTTGCATTCAGTTTTAAACATGAAAAATGTGTGATCACTTATCATCTTAAGTTAACCATTGACTTGGTTTTACAAACTTACATAGCAGCAAACAGGAATGAACACTCGTTCTTGATCTCTTGCTACTTCTTGTTGACCAGTATCCAGAAAAAGCAGAATTAGCAAAATAAAGCTGCACAGAACAACAAAAATTGAAACTCATTTCTTAAAAACTGAAGACATACAAATAAATCAGAAATCCTTTTTCATATTATTTTGGATTCATCATTTTTAAGTTAAATTTCCTTTTTCAAATATAAGTTACCTTAACGTACGGTGTTTGATAAGAAATAATGATCGGCCACATGATTCTCAAATGGCCATTTATCTCCATGGCATGCCCTTAAATCTGTATTGTATTCTTTGCTTTTAACTATGCCAGCATAGAATCTTTGTTGAAAGATAACTGGGTGAAAATAGAGGAGAAAGGTAGGACAACAGACCTTAAAAATAAAGTCACGAGACTGAACAGAAGAAAATGCCTATGTTTTATGTAGGAGTTTAGAACATGACATTCCAAAATGCTGATTCAGGCTCACGTGTTTCAGGTGTGCCAGAAACCACCCTTGCCTTCAGTTTCCCACTGGGAAAAGGTAACAATAATATTTGTTTTTCTCATATGGTTGTCAGAACCAAGGTCAATGTTCTACTTTTCAGATTCTAATGCCAGCCCATAGAGAGACCCAGGGTCCAGGTAGACTGACAATTTTAAGTGACATAGGAGGAAATCAGACTATGGGACCTAAGTAACTCTTGGGAGAGAACAGGAAACAAAAGTAATAGTTTAAGATAAAAAGAAAACTGGTGAGAAGGAAGAACTTAGTTTAGGAAGCATAGTAAAGGCTCTGGCTTGCAAATTCAGGAACAGTAGAAATACAGAAAGTGTGTGTAAGAGAGAGAGACAAGTGCCACTTTGGAAGGATCCACAGCCAGTGGCTAGGTCATATACCTGTTGTTGATGTGGAGTAAAGGAGGTAAACTGCCTTGTGTGTCACAAAGCCTTGCAATTGGACCTGTCGTGTCTGAGCACCTTCCCTTGTTCACTGCTCTGTAAACTCCTTTCCCACTGTGCTGTCTGGTTTTGAGCAGACAGCATGTTCTGAATCTCTCAGACTCACATCTAAACAACAGTCTTGGTCATGATAAAACTAACTTTTTTAGAATCACACAAAAAAACCTAGGCAACAAAAGATCTGCAGAAAGAGTTATACAATTTCCTGACCTTTCCTTTGTGATTATTTTGTTCCCATCCTGCTGTTTCCTCCACCTGTTTTTCTAGATCTCTATTGTTGTGCCATACCTGGCACCAGAGTTTAAATCCTCTGAGTGCAGAATATACCTGTTTACATGCCGAACATACTTTAGATGATGCCACAATATGCACAGTACACAAAGAGTGATACTAGCTTCACCATATCTATATCATAAACTTTTGCAAGTTGGGTGTTTGTGTGGTGGTATTTGGTTGAATCACATTAATTGAACTCACTGTTTTCGTAAGCACAGGTAGTTAATGCTCTTGCCAAAATATCTTAGCCTTTGATGCTGCTGTAATATTCTCTAACCTTGCTCTTGTATCACACCCTATAACGTCTTTTTGTTTAAAGGGTGAGGGTTTATTTCCACTGAAACAAGCCATCCTCTGACGTCAATAGACTGAAGTTTGGGATAATAAAAATGAAATTGCCTAATGGCAGCAAGAGAAAGAAAAAAAAAAAAAAAAAAAAGGCCTGTGAATGACATGACATCTTCCTACAGAAGAGGAAAAGATAAAGACCTGAAATAATAATAACCAGTTGACTACTCACTAACTGTCCTGTCAACAGTTTAAGACTTTCCAAGTCTTTCCATCAACAGATAGACAATTACACTTGTTGCTTTCCTCCACACACACTTTGAAGTTCTCTTTAACTCTGTGTGTATGCTTTAACATACTAGGTGCTTTCTGCTGTTAAGCAAGACAGATTTTATCTGTCAAACCTTCAGCTAAGGATCAGTCACATAAATTGATAATTCCTATAAAAATTCCTGTAATAATTTTTGTAAAAATTCTTATTAAAAATGTGGGGTTTTTTACCAAATCATTAGCATAGACCTCACAGCTGGACTGTGTTGTCGTACCCTGAAGCCAGCTGTAGTCACCTGATACAGGAGGAAATATATGAGGGCATAGATGGTGATAAACACCCATAGACTGACATTAGCTCAGGTGTTTTGGAGACTTTTAAAACACAATTTCTTTCACCATACTTCTCAAAGAAACATAATCTCTCTGTCACTTCCATTGCCCCATACACCTTTGTCTATGGTTCAATGTGCGTTTAGGAAAGGAAGGTCCTGCCTGACCAATCTCATCTCCTGTTATGACTAGGAGACCCACCTGGTGGGTGAGGGAAAAGCTGTGGATGTGGTCTACCTTGACTTCAGCAAAGCCTTTAGCATAGTGTCCCACAGCATCCTCCTGGAAAAGCTGGCAGTCCACAGCTTGGAAAGGTGCACCCTTCAGTGGGTTAAAAACTGGTTGGATGACTGGGCCCAGAGAGTGCTGGTGAATGGAGCTGCATCCAGTTGGTGTCCAGTGACCAGTGGTGTCCTCAAGAGATCAGTACTAGGCCTATTCCTATTCAACATCTTTATTGATGACCTGGATGAGGTGTTTGAGTGTACCCTTAGCAAATTTGCGGATGACAACAAACTGGGGGGAGTGTCAATCTGCCAGAGGGTAGGAAGACACTGCAGAGTGATCTGGACAGGCTGGGTTAATGGGCTGAGGGCAACGGTATGAAGTTCAACAAGACAAAGTGCAGTGTCCTACACTTTGGCCAAGATAACCCTAGATAACACTACAGACTGGGGAAGAGAGGCATAGAGGGACCTGGGAGTAGTGGTTGACAACTGGTTGAACATGAGCCAGCAGCATGCACAAGTGGCCCTGAAGGCCAATGGCATCCTGGCATCAGGAATCGTGTGGCCAGCAGGAGTAGGGATGTAATTGTCCCCCTGTACTCAGCACTGATGAGGCCTCACCTCGAGTACTGTGTCCAGTTCAAGAAAGATATTGAGGTGCTGGAGCAGGTCCAGAGGAGAGCAACAAGGCTGGTGAAAGGACTAGAGGGAAAGTCTTTTGAGAGGAGGCTGCGGCAGCTGCAGTTGTTTAGCCTGGTGGAGACTCAGGAGGGACTTTAACACTAGCTACAACTACCTGAAGGGAGGTTGCAGTCACATGAGGGTTGAGCTCCTCTACGAGGCAACTAGCGACAGAACAAGAGGGCATGGCATGGCCTGAAGCTGCTCCAGGAGAGGTTTAGGTTGGATATCAGGAAGCGATTCCTCATGGAAAGGATGATCAGACATTGGAATGAACTGCCCAGGGAAGTGGTAGATTCAGCATCCCAGGAGGTGTTTAAAGGAAAGACTGGATGTGGCACTTACTGCCATGGACTAGCCCATGTGGTGGTGTTAGGTCATAGGTTGGACTTGATGATCTCAGAGGTCTTTTCCAGCCTCAATAGTTCTGTGATTCCCTGCTTTGCAAGCAATGGGAGTTTATCAAGCTTCATATAGATGGGAGCTGGATTCTTGAGTTAGTAGAAGAAATATTCACAGATACACACACAGTCAGATTCTTAGAGGGGGTTTGTCACATGCCTTTTTTGTTAATTATATTTAAGCATATAATTAAAAATGGCCCATGACTTTCCATTGAGTAAAGTAGGGATACTACATTTTAACTGCACATTTTGTTCTGTTGGGTTTTTTTTAACCTGGGTGAATTGAGAAAAAAAATCTATAATATATTAAGATCACATATATATATAACAGATGTAATTTCATTTAAAGAACTCCTGTGAGTGCATATATTAGCACAACTTCATCAGCTTCAGAAGAGGGACCATATCAAAAATGTACAAATCAGTATACATTGTTTACTGAACAGGCTGAACAATATATAATTAGGTATGACATATGGTAAGGAAAAATATTGCTTTCCCAATTTCTGGAAACAGTTATCAAAATAGTCAAATGCAGTCTATTTTTTTCCATGGGTTTTTAACAGATAAAGAAGTGGATACCAGGAAGGCATTAAATTTTTTCAATTAAGAGAGCAGTAATTTTTAATATTAAATCATTAGGACATATTACATATCCCCATCCCAAAAACAGAGAAAGAAATGTAAGTTCATTTGGAGTGAAATACCTCCTTTTGGGTTAAGGGTTTTACTCTTTTATTTGGGGGATTTTTTTTTTAATTTTCATCTTCAGCATGGAGTATAAACTGAAGTACTAGATTTCAGGAAACTATTTAGAGCACTTAGTCTTACTTATTTAACAGGGAAAATCATTAATCATCTACTTTATAAACTCTTAGTTATCTCAGTGATAAGTGCTATGGAAAACATAATGGTCTTTTACCACCCATCAATCTGTGTAAAGACCATAAAGGTCACAGATAACATTCATGCTATCACATGAGTACCACCCTCTACTTTCTAGATTTGAAAGTCAAAAGAAACTATGAGCAAAGAGAACAGTGGGGCCCAGGAGAGATCCTGCCACAGGTTTTAATTCTTCAGTTCCAAAATATCAAAGATATTAAATTGTAAGACTTTTTTCTTTTCCATGTGACTTACAGGATTTAGAAAGACATTCTAGAAAAAAGAAAAAAGGAAAAAAAAAAAAAAAAGCTCTAGTCATTATAGGTGCATGGATAGGCTTGGTCCTTTTCTTTGTCCACTTTTTTATATACATACACATATACATGGGTGTGTAGTGAGAGGTCACGGGGAAGTGGTTTGAAGCTTAAAGAGGGGAGATTCAGGTTGGATATTAAGAAAAAGTTCTTTCCTGTGAGGGTGGTAAGATGCTGGAACAGGTTGCCCAGGGAGGTTGTGAACACCCTGCCCCTGGAGGTATTCAAGGGCAGGTTGGACGGGGCTTTGAGAAACCTGATCTGGTGGGAGGTGTCCTTGTCCATGCAGGGGGGTTGGAACTACATGATCTTTACGATCCCTTCCAATCCTAGCTTTTTCTATGATTCTGTGATTCATTCTTTTCTCTCTCTCTCTCTCTTTCTATATATATAAAAATATGTATATATGTATGTATAAAATATCCTCTGGAGACTTCTCTAAGCTGAACAAGCTTTTCACTGGTCTCTGTCCAGTACGACCCTGTCTCTTTTGCACTGGGGAGCCCAGAACTGGACAATGTGCTGCAGTGTGGCCTCACCAGTGCTGAATAAAGGATAAGGATCACTTGCTTTGACCTGATGCCAATGCTCTGCTTGATGCAGAAGATGCTTTCCTCCTTTATCACAAGGGCACATTGCTGGCTTACATTCCACTGGTTTCCACCAGTACCCTCAAGACCTTTTCTGCCGAGCTGCTTTCCATCTGTGTGGCCCCCAGCATGTACTGGTGCCTGGGGTTGTTCCTCTCCAGGTGAAGGACTTTGCACTTCCTCTTGCTGAACTTCGTGAGGCTCCTGTCAGCCAATTAATGTAGCCTGTCAAGGTGCCTGCATATGGCAGCACAGCTGCCCACAACAAGACTCATAATCACTGTGGCACAAAAATGAAGTTTCTCATCTTAAAATATAAAACAACTGTTTGTCAAAAACTGTTAGAAAAAGCTTCTACCAAATTTTCTAGCCAATAAATGGGACAGAAAGATAAGTAGAAATCTAGTTCATCAAAGAGAGCTTCTCTTTCACGTCACTAGATCACATTTTCTCTGAACTCTTACTATCAGTCAAGAAGAGCAGCAATGTTTCACAGTAAGGCAATTTAGTAGGAATTTATGAATGTTGGAAAGTGGCATATTAGAGTAGATACTATCTTGTTCAGCCTGACTAGTTACACTGCCAGCTGAATATGCCTATATTAATTATGGGTATTTTACTTTTTTTAACATAGTGTTTCATGCATTTACGCAACATAAACTGTAGTAATGGATTAAATGCAGCCTTGAAACCATGACTGTATAGGGTCTCATCTTGCCTCTTAACATAAGAAGGATGCTATCAGCTCAATGAAAAGACCTTAACTCAATGAAAAAGCCTCCTGTAACATGGGAGGTTAATTTGGAATTTATGATTGACTTCTTGTGTGGATGCCCATATTGTCAATTCTGAAGTGTGTAATTTCGAATAAAGACCCTTATTTTTGAGTCAGAGGATGTGATTCATCTCATTTAGCTTCAGACTTCTACAGCTGAGATGTTTATAATCAACCGAGTCATCCTTATAGTCAAATAGAAAGATAGAGACGCCCAGAGGATGTGATTTATACGCCCTATTTTAGATTTCTACCTTTAGAATAAGATGAGTCATATACTAGAAATGAAATTGATTATTAAAGGAAGTCTAAATAAGTGATTCAGTGTCTGAGTATCTGAAGTCCTGCTGAGGAGGTCAAAAACTGTTAATTTCCAATCACTGTTTTATATCCTACCTCAGCCTGAATTAATTTTCCATATAGATCAGACTGAAATGAATCAGTGTCAGCTGCAATATCACTGCTTCCACTTTCTATTACCTCAGCTTTTCAAAAAATTTCCCATATAAACACTGACAAATTCTAGTCCTACCAAGCATCCGATGAGATCATTATCTTCAGTGATACAGTTGCAAAATTTTCACATACTGCACGTAGACTTCTGCTTGCATGTCATTCAAGGCTATGCTTATTTCTCACACAGATCACAGACTTTGATGACCAGGTTTTTCTGAGTAAAGAGTTCATACCATGTTTCAACAAGCCTAGATGAAAACTGGTAATTTTCCAGAAAACTTCTACAAAATACGTTTGGAGAAATCATTCTATAATGCTCAACCTTATTCTCTTCTTTTCCATTACAGTTTATCTCACAGCTTGCCCCATTGATAATACATTGAACACTAAAGTTGATAATATCTAACTGTGCCTCATGCTTTATTTATCTCATGTAAGCAAAATTTACTGTATTTTATTGAATAGTAGAAAGGAAGCTTATCACATAGCTCTTCTCACACAGGTACCCAAGGACAGTTTTGTGTACTGAAAACCTGTAATGAAAAGGAAGCTACAAGGTCTGGACTCGTGAAAAACCTATTTCATAGGTAGTTCAGCAAGCCAGAAACTCACATCTAAGAGAGAACTTTTCAGACACCAATGGGACTTCAGTTGCAGATATGATTATGAAGATTAACAGCGAGATGGTTGAACAGATTCAATATCCAGTGTGGTTTGCCTATGGGTCATGAGGGGAACTCCTCCAGGCTGTGAATCACCAGGATTGCATTCCCGAAGGGAGATTTTTAGATTGGGTGGTACTTAGAGGAGAGACTGCTGTTCAAAATTAGTTGCTAATAAATCTGTGTCTCTGCTTGATCTCTTGTGAAACAAGGAGAAGCCATGCACATAGCTGTATGAAATATTGCTATAAGGCTCACATCCTAGCAGACTGGAGGGCTAACACATCACTGATGGAGCCTCCCAATAAGAGTCCCTCATGACTTATCCCCAAATCACTTAGTCTATCAGCCTATCAGGTTCCATTGGTGAAATATAATGCTGAAGTTAAATTGAACAAGCCTTGGTGATGTTCTATTCTGTGCCCCATTAGCTGGCAATTTTGCAATTTAAAGGAGAAAGTACCAAGTAGAATTTTTACATTGCTCTGATGTCAGTGTACAAAAAGGGCAGTTTTTAGCTTGATATATACTTGTGTTCTCACTGCTGAAACAACAAAATTATTACTCATTTGCTTACAAATATGAATACGAAGTAGTTCTTAGCTCCGTATCTTCACTCTTCTATTGAAGTCTAAACAACACTTTCAAACTACTGTATTCCATTCAGGCTTTTGAAACTTTTACTTTAAGCCATTCCTAGACTCTTCTTGACCCTTTTTCTCCTAAAGTAATAGCTACATACTACTAAATATAATGTAAACACACTAAAAAGGAAAAATAAATCTTACAAATTTTTAAAAGGGGCTAACCACAGGAAATATTGAGCTGTTTTGAGTTTAGGAGAGTACAGCCAAAATGTCAGCACAATTTTAACCTAGACTGAGCAATTGTGACTTTGCTCACATTTAGAGTAAAGGTTGTGCATCCCTTGTCTTCTGCTGTATAGGGCTCGCTATTATCCTATATCCACTAGTAAGGCACATGTCCATGTCTTCAGCAAGGTTTTAGGATCTGCTTAACTCAGGTATGACAAATCATTCTATGTATATATTACCATGGGTATGTTAGTTCTGTTAAATAGAAAGTAAATCCATATATTGGGTATTTTGATCAGTAAAAATGTGTTAAGAGTTCAATAGTGCTTCAGTCTTGAAAAATTACTTTTCCACGGTACTGTCCAAATTCAGTCTACAAATTTGGATCAAGATCTTGCTGATGATAGCATGAAATTTTCATCTGAGATTGATGTCATTCTATTTAATGCTAAAATAAAGATTTTTTTTAAAATCAGAGCAAATAATAATAAAATAAATATTTTCAATATTAGACTATAAAATTCATAACTGACCAGACCTTCAAACAATTATACTAGAGAGTAGCGAAACTATTATATAAAGATATAATAGTTGATGCAAATTAAGCTTTTTATTTCAAAATTTAATCTCATATTGAATTACTAGCAATTAGAATTATATGTTCATGGAAATGGACTATAATGCCTTTGCCTTGTAGAGCTTCTCATATTCTTATTAATTCAGTCACTGCCTTTGGTTCTTAGTGAACCACAGGTCTGAGACAGCGTAGTAACTCCTACAACAAAACCCAGCCTTTCACCATAATTCTTGCATAACAGCCAATGCTTGTGATTTCAGTATGAATCACACATTACATGGCATTTTTTCTTAAAACTTAGATTCTGAAGCTTAGCAATTGCCTGAAAATCTCAGGCAGCCAGCTAAGCAATCTGAAATTTTAGTGCAAAATGGTTTTAAACTCGCAGGTTTTCCACCTCTGTAGTACACAAAGTGTATCAAGAGCAACAGATTTGGGAATGTACTGTTAATTCGCATGCTGACTTTCTGGTTTCTTGAACACCCTATTAATTCTGAAGGCTCTCTGGCTCTCCATTCAATAAATGCTCAGGTGCTTTGATTGCCAGGTTCCTGAGAGTGAATCTCCTTGGCTGACTGCTTTTCTGGATTATTTGCTACCTGAGCACAGCTTTTCTCAATGGCAAGCCTTGAGCTGAACTGGCATGAGAGGGCCTGATGCTATTAAATGCAAGAGAACAGGCACTGACAGAGGTCTAGCTCCAAAATTCCCTGTCAAGGAACAAAGCCATATAGTGATGAAGGCAATCAGGCAAGCTGGCAGAAAGCCAGCGTATTTTTTCCCCATCAGAAATCTGCCGAGTTTTGACAAATGTTTTCTTGATATCACCATGTTTCAATTCAGTGAATCTGAGCTTCCTGTCTTAAAAACTGTCCTAGAAAATGTCCAGTCATTTCTGGAAGGAAGATGGCAATTTAACTCATTAATAGAATTAAAGCTTTGTGGATTTAATATTAAAACAAATCCACTCATCTATAAAAATAAATTATTTATGAGTCATAGCAGTTGTACTTGGATTTGGTTCTCCGGGAAGGCTAACTGAAATCAGTAGTGCTCTTTTAATTAGTTGCCTGACATTACTGTGAATTACTCTCAAAAACAAAAAGATCCCTTTAAGATATATTCCCATCTGAGATTTACTTATCTGTTGGAGAATGGTGTAATAGTTTCATATATATCATACATCTTGCACTCTTTAAATGGTACCGTCTTTCCTCATTTAGCAGGTTTTCTTCTTCTCCATTTTTTTTTTAGGGGGGCAGGGGGAATTTTTTGCTTGGTGTAGTTTGTTTGTTTATTATGGTGGTATTAATGCCTGCAGCAGTTTCTCTAAATTTATGAAAGAGGGCATGTTAAGGAAAGAAGCTTTTTGGGGAGAAGTGAAAGAGATTTTCAGGTGGTTTACATACATATTTTAGATTTTCTTGATAAAGAACACCAAAATAATCTACTGGAAATGTTTGCTATTGGCTTTCACACTCTTGCCACACACCTATTTACACTGGGATCTGAAGTTATTCATACTCCTTCAGGCTGTGATCGTCTCAGATCACAAAAGCTAAGTAGGATCAGTTACCCAGTGTTTAGCTGATAGAAGTCCAAGGAAAACCTCAGGTAGCAGAGAGTGGGATGGAGGAGGCATCTTTCCCTCTGATTTAGAGTGGAGCCAGTCTGCTGCCAGAGGCAGCATGTATCTACAACATTTGGACCAAGTGCTTTTGTGTGATTAAGCCCCACTCAGTGCAGAAGCAGAAGATCTAAGGTGGAAACATTCCTAGATTAAGCTATTCAAACAGACTGTTTTCCCAATTGGCTTTGTTATTCCGTTCTCTATCTTCTGCAAAGCCAGTCCCATATGCCTGATTCAAAGCTCCTGTAATCTATGAAAGTCCTGTTTTTTTCTGATGGAATATTTTATAATTATATTTGTCAGTGTCTAAAGTGAGGAAATTCTTTCGAATCCTCTGCACAGCCATTCTACCTTCTTGCATGGATTTCAATTTCTTTCATTGCTACTCACTGATATACCCACAGAAGTTTAAGTACAATCCAAACTAAGCTTGATCATATCTCACAAATGCTTCATTACTGTTCAAGAAATCTCTCACGTACCAATAGATCAGCTATTCTAAATATGTTCTAATGCCTTCTATGGAAGTTTCTGTAAAACTTTCCCTCTGGAATTTTCTAATCACCACATTGTCTTACAGCTGTTGACCTCTGTGCATATGACTAGATTGAAACATCATCTATATTGGACATTTACTTCATTTTTTATTAGTTTTACCTACTGATGAATCAAAATGAATAACCTTATCAAGAAATTTTGTGCTCCTGATATGGTCCAGTATGAACTGAAATTATTTGAAATGGCAACTCAAATACTTGCAGCTACCCATACTTCTAATCCTGAATAGGTCAGTCCACTTTTTATCAAATCTTTATCTGACTCATCATGAAGAGCAATTCCACTGTAATATTGTGATTTTGAAAGAGGCAACTCCACTGTTGCATGTTTTTTTCTACTAACTGCCAGGAGAGTTATCTCAATATTGTTGAGTTGAGTCACCATCCCTGAATGTGTTTAAGGGTGGTTTCGATGTGGTATTGGTGGATATGGTTTAAGGGAGAACTTTGTAGAGTAGGGATGATGATTGGACTCAGTGATCCCAAGGGTCTTTTCCAACCTGAATAGTTCTATGATTCCCTTGAAACCCATTGAGTGGGATGAGAGACAGCCCCATCTAAACTGAACTAGCTGGGTTTAGGTGATGCCAGAGGTCTTTTCCATCCTCAGTTATTCTATGCTTCCATGGCTTTTTGCCTAGATTGGCAAGACCCTTTATATTTCTTTCCTCTTTAAATGGTACCGTCTTTCCTCATTTAGCAGGTTTTCTTCTTCTCCATTTTTTTTTTAGGGGGGCAGGGGGAATTTTTTGCTTGGTGTAGTTTGTTTGTTTATTATGGTGGTATTAATGCCTGCAGCAGTTTCTCTAAATTTATGAAAGAGGGCATGTTAAGGAAAGAAGCTTTTTGGGGAGAAGTGAAAGAGATTTTCAGGTGGTTTACATACATATTTTAGATTTTCTTGATAAAGAACACCAAAATAATCTACTGGAAATGTTTGCTATTGGCTTTCACACTCTTGCCACACACCTATTTACACTGGGATCTGAAGTTATTCATACTCCTTCAGGCTGTGATCGTCTCAGATCACAAAAGCTAAGTAGGATCAGTTACCCAGTGTTTAGCTGATAGAAGTCCAAGGAAAACCTCAGGTAGCAGAGAGTGGGATGGAGGAGGCATCTTTCCCTCTGATTTAGAGTGGAGCCAGTCTGCTGCCAGAGGCAGCATGTATCTACAACATTTGGACCAAGTGCTTTTGTGTGATTAAGCCCCACTCAGTGCAGAAGCAGAAGATCTAAGGTGGAAACATTCCTAGATTAAGCTATTCAAACAGACTGTTTTCCCAATTGGCTTTGTTATTCCGTTCTCTATCTTCTGCAAAGCCAGTCCCATATGCCTGATTCAAAGCTCCTGTAATCTATGAAAGTCCTGTTTTTTTCTGATGGAATATTTTATAATTATATTTGTCAGTGTCTAAAGTGAGGAAATTCTTTCGAATCCTCTGCACAGCCATTCTACCTTCTTGCATGGATTTCAATTTCTTTCATTGCTACTCACTGATATACCCACAGAAGTTTAAGTACAATCCAAACTAAGCTTGATCATATCTCACAAATGCTTCATTACTGTTCAAGAAATCTCTCACGTACCAATAGATCAGCTATTCTAAATATGTTCTAATGCCTTCTATGGAAGTTTCTGTAAAACTTTCCCTCTGGAATTTTCTAATCACCACATTGTCTTACAGCTGTTGACCTCTGTGCATATGACTAGATTGAAACATTATCTATATTGGACATTTACTTCATTTTTTATTAGTTTTACCTACTGATGAATCAAAATGAATAACCTTATCAAGAAATTTTGTGCTCCTGATATGGTCCAGTATGAACTGAAATTATTTGAAATGGCAACTCAAATACTTGCAGCTACCCATACTTCTAATCCTGAATAGGTCAGTCCACTTTTTATCAAATCTTTATCTGACTCATCATGAAGAGCAATTCCACTGTAATATTGTGATTTTGAAAGAGGCAACTCCACTGTTGCATGTTTTTTTCTACTAACTGCCAGGAGAGTTATCTCAATATTGTTGAGTTGAGTCACCATCCCTGAATGTGTTTAAGGGTGGTTTCGATGTGGTATTGGTGGATATGGTTTAAGGGAGAACTTTGTAGAGTAGGGATGATGATTGGACTCAGTGATCCCAAGGGTCTTTTCCAACCTGAATAGTTCTATGATTCCCTTGAAACCCATTGAGTGGGATGAGAGACAGCCCCATCTAAACTGAACTAGCTGGGTTTAGGTGATGCCAGAGGTCTTTTCCATCCTCAGTTATTCTATGCTTCCATGGCTTTTTGCCTAGATTGGCAAGACCCTTTATATTTCTTTCCCTAAAAAAATATTTATTACACTAAGCCTAACATGGACAGTTCAGCTAAACAAATTGCCATTTTGTCCAATTTTTCTTTACCTCCATGTTTTGCAGTGAAAATTTGACATGAAACCTGCTACATATGTGGTCAGACTGCATGCTTGTGATTGTTGTTGTGTCTGTGTTATGCTACATTGCACGCCATGAACTAAGCTTGAGTTAAATGGACTTGTTCATCTAGTATTCAAATGAAAACTAAAGAAGTTAACTGAATAACTAAAACCTAATACATTATTCCCATCATTCTTTCACTTAATGGTCATTCATCTTTATCACTTTAATAGTTATTAATCTTTATTAGTTCCTGTGTTTATATTAATTTTTTTAAATGACGTGTTACTTCAGTTTGAATTTGCTAGCCTTCATCTTTGAGATTTAAGTTCCTGTTACATTTTCAGACAATTAAGCTGAAGATCTGCTTAACATCTGGTATTTTCTTGATGGGAAGACAGTAGACTCATCTTCATTTTATTCACTTGCACATGTTGAATTCTTTCCAAGGTTTGCAGGCTTTTTTCCCCTTAAATCACAACTATATTTTCTGCATTTTTCTAAGTAATTTCAAATGGGAATCTAAGAGATAAAAGCAGCATCTGATTCATCAATGGGATATTCAGAAATCTACAAAAGTTTTATTATTTGGCTGAATTGCCATGAAGGTTGCACTTGAAGGGTACTGTCACAGTTCTGTTTCTCAACTTTCTACAGCAGTACCACTTGCCCTTCAACAGATTTACAAATTCCTGCATGTTCCTATTTTCATCATATAAATGAGTAAGTCAAGTGAGATTCAAACAGCTCTCTCACGAAAGGATAACTACTTAATAAGACAAGGTAAAATTAATTTTAGAAGTACATTCCTCACATATTGTAGGTTGACTGGCCTATTGAACAATTATCTTTTCAGTGGTTTCTCTTAAGACAGTAATTTCAGTCCTAAGTACTGAAAAGGATAGGCTATGCCAATAAGCCTTAATATGAGAGGGAATTTTCCCTGCCTCAGGTCCTGATCGGAATGCAAGATATATTCACAGTGACAGCTATATATTTACTGAACATGTTTGAAATGAGTTGCTGGAAGCAGAGCAACCAGTTTTTTCCACTTTTTGCAAACCTTTCAGCTTACTGCTATAGATCCTGCTTGAAACAAAATCTTTTCTAATAAATGCATCAGTACCTCCACTAGAATCAATATTTTCTAAAAACTCAGAAAAAATTAGACTGTGGTTTTATGCAAGCTGTATCTCATATTTAAAACTAATATTACGCTTTATTTATGTCCCTTTATCCTTGAGTTTTCTTGCTGTTATTAGTTATCGGTATCTTGCAGTGAACAGTTAAAGACTGATACTATGAGTGTTATCTTTTATGCATAAATACGAGTTATTCTTCATCCTTTTTAGTGCTCTTTCATATAATTCTCTGTTTAAAGGCAGTTGTCTATATAGTTCAGACAGTGCTTCCATGCTCTATATTTTTAGATAAGGCAGGCATTTTACTAAAAAAAGTTTTCATCTACAAAATTGGCTTGTGGTAATTTTGTCATGAGAACCTTTAAATCCTATTATTTTCTATTTTGCTCCTCTTGCTTGCTTCAATTTCACACACACACACAAAATCTGTATGGTGAAAAATACAAAATTAAAATGCATATAGTTTACTAAACTAAATAAGCCACTCCTGAAATACAAAAACTCACAGGTCTTTGTAGTTTAACCTTCACTAATAAGTTTTATATGGGTATAGGTTTTAGAATTGCATTGCTATAAGAAGAGGAGGAGCTATTATTTTCATCCAATATACTGTTTCATCTTTTAGGACTTCCAGTTATAAGCAAACTTTTGCAATAGTTTCACTCAAAGGTAAAAAAGCACGGTTCCAGTAACAAGATATTATGGCCAAGTAATATAAGGCCAGGATGGAGGACCGAGGAACTACAGAGAACTGATTAGCCTTAATTCACTCCCCCTGGGAAAGCAAACAGAGAAAATATTCTTGGAAACTGTCTCCAAACACATGGAAGACAAGAAGGTGACTTGGAACTGTCAGAAAGAATATGAAGGGTAAATCATGCCTTATCAACCTTGCTGCCCTCTACAATGAGATGATTGGCACTTTGGACAGGATAAGAGAAGGGAATGTTGCATGGCTTGATTTCATAAGGTCTTTGACCTGTGTTTCCACAGCATGCTTATTGTCAGATTAACTGGACTTTGTAAGGAGATGAATGCCAAAGTTGAAAAATTCACTGGACCACTGGGCTGAAGTACATGGCAGACAAGGAGAGATGGTGAGAAAGGGATCTGGTCAGCCTGGAGAAGACAATGTTAAAGAGCATGTTATTGCTATCTACAATTACCTAATGGGAGATGAAAGACCCAAACTCAACAGGGCACAGATGAAAGATAGGAGATAATAGACACTCAGCTCAAGAGGAGCCCCTCAGTTGGGACCCTCAGCTCAAGAAGGACAGGGAACTGCTTGAAAGAGTCCAGCACAGAGCCACATAAATGATTAAGGGAGTGGAACATCCCCCTTATGAGGAAAAGCTGAGGGAGCTGCATCTCTTTAGCTTGGAAAAGAGGAGACTGAGGGGCAACCTCATCAGTGTTTACAAATATGTTAAGGGCGAGTGTTTGGAGGATGGAGCCAGACTTCTTTCAGTGATGTCTAGTGATAGGACAAGGGGCAATGGGTGCAAATTGGAACATAGGAGATTCTACATAAACATCAGAAAAAACTTCTTTACTGTGAGAGTGACGGAGCACTGGAACAGGCTGCCCAGGAAGGCTGTGGAGTCTCCTTCACTGGAGACATTCAAAACCCACCTGGATGCGTTCCTGTGTGATGTGCTCTGGGTGATCCTGCTCTGGCAGGAGGGTTGGATTAGATGATCTTTTGAGGTTCCTTCCAACCCCTAAGATTCTGTTATTCTGTGACCCAAGTTCAAGCATAGGAAATTCCAGTTAGATGCCACAGAAAATGTGGCAGTCTCTGAGCTATCTGAGGTGATTGGACCTGCTTCGAGCAGAGCTGGATTCAACCTCCAGAGGTCTCTTGCTGCCTAAATTACTCAGTGATGCTACAATTTTATGAAACGTTCAATAATTTCTACTTATGTTGGTCTAACAAACAACTTCCTTTTTATTGCACCAGATTTAGTTGAAATCTCAAAGAAATCTGTTTAAAGGGACTGGTTTACTTAAAAAATATTGTCCACATACAGTGCAAGTGAAAATCTGGTCTTATGGTATGTTTTGTGAAATTCACAATTATGGCAAAGATGTTATTCTATCTCAAAATAATGTGTTGTTGTGCATATCCTTTCATTAATACTTATGTGCATTTAAAATTTTGAAAGCCATAGGAGAATTTCAATATTAAACTATTAAAATATATGTGAAACTCCTCACTTAAGCCCAGTTACATACTTTTAATATAATTGCAGATACCAAAAATGCTTTTCAGTCAACTTTCTTCTGGGTGAAAGATGGGTGTTTTACTGATATGACTGAATCCCAGACCTCTTAATGCAGGTAATCTGTGAAAAACAATTTGATCTTTTGCCTTATAGGGCAAAGTTTAATCTGATATAGATCTCTACAATTACAGGATTCGTCAGAAATTAAGTCCACAAAAAAATTCAGCAATGGATTGAAGTTAATAAAGATACAGATTAGTAAATTGATTCACCCTGCAAAGTTATTTGTTCAAAACTCTTAAGTCATACTTAACATTTTACTCTACTTGGTTTTGAAGCATATCCTGAAGCACTTGGATTTCTTCTCTGCAGATGTGCAGTTCTTGAGCCCAATTTATTCTGGTGCAAATTATTACTTTGACTTTGAGATTTACACCACTATTTCAGTCAGAGGAAAATGAAAAATCCCTGTGCTATTTGTGATTCTTATCTATTAACTACAGAGTTTCCAAAAGATGACAGAGGACTACATTTTTTTAATTGATATTTTTATTATTATTATTTTCATCAGTGTCCTGAATGAAAATATCATCTGCTTGTTGGATTACTTAGCTCATATTCTGTGTCCAGAGTGAACTTATCTGGTAATCACAGATAAGAATAATTATACAAGCCCTGGTTGTTTCTGGGGAAAAAAAAAAAACACAAAACAAACAAACAAACAAACAAACAAAACAACAACAAAAACCAGCCTGGAATATTTACTTGAATCTTCTTCCCTATGCGAGCATATTTATACTACCCTCAGAGAGCCTTCAAATCATTTATCTTTCTGTGTCTCAGAACTAGTCCATGCTAGTCCCAATGTGCAATAACTGTGGGTTTACAAAAGAGCTATCAGGCTTTGCTGCACTGATTATTTCACAATAGCATCCGTCTCTAGATAAGCATTATGATTTTACCAGCTTTTCATTTTTCAGTAACAACCAGTGGGCTTTGAAGTAATTATTCAACAGCATGTTTCCTCTGCACAGTTCAATGTGACCAAGATTCCTCTGAGCATCTTCTTTTAGATGAAAATTCAGGTTTCTAATGGCATCATAGATTGGAACTATTGGTAATGATTTTTACAATTTTGATTCCCAAGAGTACATAGTATAAATGGAAAAAAAAAATAAAAATAAATAAAATAAAAATTAATAACATAGTTTTGTTCCAAGATTGGTAAGATGTGAAACAAAACCAGGTTCACAACTGATTACCATTTGAATGTTGTCAATAATAGATCTTTCTGTAGCATGGCCACGTATGGCAGATACAAATTGTAATATTGGCAACATTTCTATTTAGCATCTTGAGGTTAAAAAATGTTTAGTAAAATGTCATGATTAAAATACAATACAAGAATTCAAGAGCATTTCATACCAGTGTTCTCAAAAGGACATGTTTTAGAATTTCGATCATACTGCAATCTGCTCAAAGCTGTTAAAGTATGGATAATTTTGTTCAATTTTCCAGTAGGTTTCTGCCTTGAATAAGTAAATAGTGGGTAATGGTTTGTGTCAAAGTCCTTGTAACACTCCATTAAACATAAAGCATGACAATCTGATCAGATGTCTCTTTTATAGTCAGAAACTGACTTGTGACTTTGGGAGTTACTCAGCTGCATCAGGTCACATCAGAAGTCTAGTCTTTTCATCTTCTAAAAATCCCTTATGGCTTTTCATCTGACAAATTTTGAATCATAGCATCATGACCTCACTTTTAAAGCTGCATTTGATATAGTCCAAGCACTGTTACTGAATGGAAAGTAGAGCACTCTTCTTCTGGGGACTGTATAAAAGGAAACCCTCTTTTTTTTTTTTTTTTTTTTTAATGCTCTAAATAGAAATCATATTCTTAAGTTTCAATTATTTCATTTACATGAAAAGAAAGTAGATATCAAGAGTCTGGCTTAAAATACACATGAAAACAAGGGAATCCAGAGTTAGAAGATAATTATTTGTCCATTCAAATATTAATATCTCATGGAGATAAAGTTTAAAAAGAAACAAGTCCTCATTTAAATAATTTTCAGATAAACAGAGAAGCAGAGGGTCTCTGTGTTGTACACAGATATCAGTATAATCTGTCTATGTAAAGTCTGTGTAATGCTGTACATTTAATGCAATATTCAAAATCTAAACCATGTTGACTCCCCACCAGAAATAGTCACGTATCTTTCAGGAACTATTTGCCCATTTTTTTCTTTCCTGCAGGCTAATCTCACTTGTCTGAAGTTTCACAGAAAAGGAAAGGTTAGGGCATGCTAAGTGAGGAAAGAGTAGGGACTCAAAGGAGAGAAGACAGGAGAACATCAATGAAAGTTGGAGGAAAAAAACGCTTGTTCCCAGCGTTGAGCAGAGCAGGAGATCAAAGGCACCTCTTTAATGGACAAGGACCAGTCTCAGAGTATTTTGAAGACAAGTATTGGCAAAGACAAGTGCAATAAAACAGACACTTTATGTCTCCAAATTCATGGCTTTGCACCTTTGGCGTGATCAAGTTTTACAGTTGTAGCCAAACCTGCTTTTTGCCTGAGACAAGGAGGGACTGAAATCATGCCCCCTTCCTAGCTAATTGTAGAAGACATTGCAATTCCTGGAACACTGGCACTGTGAAAACAATGTAATGGTAATATAAACTGTATTTATATCAACTGGTTAACATTTTAGATTATTCATTTTATACAATATATGACTGCTTTATGTCACCTTATCTAATTAAGTATGGCATCTCTCACTTGAAGCCATTCCTTCTTGTAGTCTTGGAACACTGCAGCTACAGAAGCAGACAATAAAGAATATGGGAAAAAAGGTGATCTTTAGCTACTGGCATAATCTAACAGTGCATTAGATGAGCGTCTTTCCATAAAGAAAGTCCCAGATTCTAGTGTCGGTTTCATACGGTGTTTTATTTGTATGGACTTGTTAGTGAAATCACACTTCATTTTTTATAATTCCCTAGGCTGATAATGGATTTTTTGACAACTTTCTCAAAAGGGTTTATTATTGAAGTATTGTTGTAGTGTCACCACTGCTAATTTTCCACAATGGTAAGTATAGATTATATTTCAATACTGTGTTTAATTTGAAACTATAACTTGCAAGTGATTTCCAAGTTATTTTGTCTTATTCCATCAAGTCTATATTTCTCTAACGCACATCTACAGGGTTGTGCTTTCCCTTTAGCCTCATGCAGCTGGATGTGCAATGCAACACAGAGCACTGATACAGAACAAAAACACTTTTTAATCAACTAAAAAGAATAATAATAGTTCCAGTTAATCCAAATTAGCTTCTTAAATCCCTCCCATAGAATTAGAACCATTAGTAATATTAAACTTCACTAAGGAAAACACTACCTTTTTTCTTGGGAAAATTTAGTTAAAACATGGCTCATACTCTTGACTTGAGGCTCTAATATCAACTAAGAAATTAAAGGAAGTTTAATCTAAATTAGAGCCTTTTAAAATATCCACAAAATAGAAACCTATTGTTCTCATGGGATTTCAAACTCTTATGCCTAATATCCAATAGACTGCAAAGCCAAACTCTAGACCAAATATTTGGTGTAACTTGAGTTTTGCCCATTATCCTTTCTTCTTGCTGGCTGAAAAAAAAAAAAAAAAGCTTGATGTAATTGTACCCTGGAGAAAAACAGTTTCTTACAAAGCACAAAGCCAGGTGTGGGAGAGGTTTTATTACAAACAAGCATCCTTAAACTGAGGCCTGTGACCTGTTTAGGACTGTTTAGGACTTATCCAGTCATAAAATAGATATCAAAACGGTGAGATATCTCATATGTTTAATTGTTTAATATTCAATTAATTGTTCTAATGAGCATGAAGAAAGAGATTTTATATAATTCTTCTTAATACACTTTCTGTTAGTAAAGCCATGCAGAAAGTACAGAGAATTAAATAAAAAAATAATAATTAAACACAAAAAAAGAAAAAAAAAAAGCAACAACAAAAAAGGAACATAACCATTTACAGCACAGAAATAAAATATTTATGGATTTTTTTGAAAAATATTTCTTATATGAAACAGCACAACTAACTCTTAAGCAATATGTTTTCTTATTGCTATCATATTGTGAGGGGGAGATGTCTGAGAAAATGTATTTATATTTTGTTTAGCAAAGGAAGAAAAGTATATATACTTTCCCCAGAATTCAGCATACTTCTTGAACTGAACCAATATAAATTTAAACAGGATGGAAGAAAAAATCTGAAAGCAGAAATTCTAAACGCTTCACGGATTTAATACTGATTTTGTGCTAAGAAGAGTCTTTGACCTCTTTCCAGAAATGAGCATGATAACTGTCCCATAGCATAGTTCTCATTATGTTCCATGATGGCCCACTTGTGCAGGAATGAATTTCATCCCTTATACCTTGAAATCAAGAAGCAAGTTCATGAGCCATGCACTCTACTTATCTTCATGACCTTCAGTCATCATGGTAGGATCAGCAGAAGACAAAATATGTGCTAATCCACAAAAAAACATGGCTTACTAGAATAGTCACACTAAATTAGCAACTATGCTACGTTAGTAATAATTTTCTTGGCATTTAAATTTTCTTTCCATTGTCAGCTTTTAGGCTTTTAGTATAAACTGACATTCTTTTGCTATGACCCTGCCACACGTTCAGCATTCTCCTTACTTCCCTGTGTGTTTAAATGCATTCACTACAGGCCATACATGAATATATGTATCCCATATATTTGGGTTTAACAAAACTGTTATATTAGGTGTAGGTAGCAAGGTTTTGCTAGTGGGAGCTGAAGAGGTGGCTTCTGTAAGATGACACCAGTTGGACAGAGCCAGCCTCAACCATTCCCAAGATAAACACATGACTGGTAAAGCTGAACCCATAATAACATATTTAAGAAAGGATAAAAAGTGCTGTGCTGCAGCTGTGAATGGAATGAGAAAAATGTGGGAGAAAAAGCCCTACAGAGACAATTCAGTGAATAAGAAGATTGAGGAGGTGCTCCAGGCACTGGAGCAGAGATTCCCCTGCAGCTGAAGAGAAGGCCATAGTGAAGCAATCTGTTGCCCTGCAGCCCATAGAGGATCACAGTGGAGCAGATACCAGCATTGAGGCTCATGGAGGAGCCCAGGACAAAGCAGGTGGATGTACCATGAAGGAAGCTGCAGTCTATGGAGAGCTTAGACAGGAGCAGGTTCTCTGGCAGAACCAGTCACCTTGTGAGACACTCATGCTGCAGCAGTCCATTCCTGAAGGACAGTACCTTGTGGATAGGAACCATGCTGAGTCCCATTGAAAAGACATGCATTGAACTCTGTGAAGGACTGTATCTTGTGGGAGGGACCCCACACTGGGACGAGAGAACAGCAGGAGGAGATTGTTATGAACTGACAACCTGTATTACCCATCTCCCTGCACCACTGGAGGGGAGGAGATAGAAGAGTTAGGAGTGAAGGTGAGCCTGGGAGGAAGAAGGGGTTGGTGCAAAGGTGTTTTTAGTTTTGTTCTTATTTCTCACTACCCTCATCTGTTATTAATTTGTAGTAAATTAAATTACCTTCCCCAAGTCAAGCCTGTTTTTCCAGTGACAGTAAATGGTGACCAATTACCCTGTCCTTATCTATGAGTTTATTCATTTTTATTTTCTTCTCCTGTCCAGCTGAGGAAGAGATGCGAGAGCGACTGGGTGGGCATCTGATAGCCAGTCAAGGTTAACACATCATAGTCCTTTGTAGTAGCACTATTGGCCAACCAGACCCAATACAACTGTGAATAAATAAATAAATAAATATTTTTAAAAAACAATGTAATGTGGCTGGGTTACCTGAAGTTCATTGTTACCTACTAGGATGAGCAATTTCTAGTCACAGCAAATGTTATGCACATAAGTGATAAATTCGTAAGTGTAGTAGTCTTCAGTGAGATCTTACAGGAAAAACAAACAAACAAACAAACAAACAAAACACGTCTGCCCTTTCATTTGTAAGTGCTTGATTCATTGTGTATCAGACAAACTATAGGAGGCCATTTAGTACAGAAGACCCTCCTTCTCTCATACACTGATGAAAAGCCTTCACAAAGAAGAGTGTCTACACATGAAAAAAACCCACAAACAAAAATCATATTCTAGTGTCTTTATCTTATCATCAGACTGTAAAAAAATTGCTGATATCCTAGGACCTGCAGCGAGATACATTTGAGAATCTCCCGCCAGACCAGGGCAGACAGAAGAAAGGAATAACAAGGACATGGAAACAGCATAGAGGCAGCAGTCATTTAGAAACCTGCTTCTGGAAGCTCACATCAGAGTTTGTGCACTTGAAGCTGGAGAACAGCAAGGTCTGAAGAAAAGGCTGGAAAGAGGTCAGACCCATCCCCTTTATGATTTTGTGATTTATTTTTTTCCCCCCACTTTCCGAGGGTTTCCATTTTTGGAAGGAAAAGGAATGAGAGAATGAGAGGAGGGATTTGGCTCACATTGACCACATAACTAAAGGCCTATCGTAACAGACACACACACAAAGAAGCAGTCTCTAAAACTCAATAAGGCGTCAGTAGATGGAACACAAAAGCAAGGTGAAAAAGTCATTACCAATCCACAGAGTCCTAGTAAAAATCCATTGGATTAAGATTGATGCATACTAGAGAGACTAAGGCAAACCTAGCCAAAAAGAGGGCATTTTCCTGTCATTTGAAAAGTTAAATAATGTCCATGTAGGACCTATTTGCACACTTCCTTTATTATCTATTGCTCTCCAATGCTGCAGACCACTGATTTAAAAGTCACCATTCTAGCATATCTATTTGCAAGGCTAGAGCAGATATATTCTAACTTTTATATTTATTTTGAGGAAAGAATGGTGATTTCTAGACTCATATCCCAGCTCAACAACTTAAATAACAATTCACTGTATTCAATATAGCAATATGTTTCTAAGTAAGTACCTAGACTTCAACAATTTCTAAATCTGGTTCATTGTCAGGTTTTTCTAGTAGCACTTTCTGAGTCTTCACTGAAGAGAAGTTCTGATCTATAAGATTCAGTTTTCAGTTGAATATCCCATGTTCAGTCATATTTTTCTCGTAAACATCTTCAGCTGTCTTAAAGAAATGGAAGAAGGAATATTAAAGTGACCTGAAATGACTGAATTACAGAAAGGAATAAAACACACTCCAAAATAAGTATATCAGCACCTGAAAATTTCCAAATAAAGCGAATTATTTGTGTGTACCTTATTCACTCATCCAGCAGAATAGGTATTTATCAGTTGAATAATTTGTTATGTATATTGCCAAATTTCTCTTCACTAATTGTTTACTGAGATTTATCTAGCATAGTAATTTAGTCTTTAGTGAGACTTACTCTCTATTTGCTTCAATATTTGTTTCATTTAGAATAATAACCAATAGAACAAAGCTGCTGCCTGAGATCATGTCCCCATGCAAACAGCGTGCAAAATTGTGTAGTAAATGAAAATAACCAACAAGAGCTGTCAAGCACCATAGTGTAATTTCAAATTAATCTCTATAAGAAAAGGCTGGTTCTATATTAATAACAACAATAGCTGTAATACATATTTTTCCTTCTATTTTTCCATAGCAAAATGTATTACTGACAGCAAATGATCTGAAATGCCAGTTATAACAGACATCAGAAAATATCTTCTGAGAGAAAAATAAAACAGCTTTCTATTGCTTATTTGTGGTGCACTGTAAGAGCAATACAGTAGCTAATGTACATACTTATTATATTGTCTAAGACACAAATGTGCACTCAGTAGCAGGAAATCCCTGCCCAAATAATAAGAAAGGAGGACTACTCTATGCTATTTTAAAAAAATGTTAGTGAGGTTAAAATTAGATTGTTATTCCGCTTGCTTTAGTTTTTAAAAGTCTATTTTGTTTTTAACCCGTAGAGAAATAATTCTAGGCAGATTTGACTTTTAGAATGACTAACCTTTTATATATTTTAAGGAATAGTGACCTCCTTAATAGTTTATTTTTAGAAAATAGGAAATTCTTTTATTTGTTCATTCTGAAGCACCTATTTCTGAACTATTTTTAAAACTTCTATACATACATGTATTTATTTTTTTTTAATTATAATGGTAAAATATTTTTACTAATCTTCTGGAAACAACTAGGATAAAGCAGTAAAATTTATGAAGTCATATAAATGATAGGTTCATATTAATGGGTTTTTAGACTTTGGATGTATTTTATTTAATGAAATTGCCACTTTGATTGTCAGTAGTAAATGAATTATAAATAAAGGATATATTCCCTATGTGCTCTAGTGTTTGGAATTCAGCTCCAGGGATCAGATCAAACTAATTCAATACTGTTATTTCAATATAAAGCACTATTCTGCAACACAAAATCACCTCACACAATGTGTGAAAAACCTTTGCTATGTGCTAAAGAATGCCAGCAGTCAGAAAGACAAGGGGCAGATTTATTTGCTGTCTTCGGCAAAGTCAGAGAAATACCTGAAGTAATATAAATTAGACCTCAAAACAGTTTATGGCCTGAAAGGAAGTTAAAGTGGGAGTATGAATGTAAATCACACATGGAATTGTTGGTGGAATTAATGAAGTATGGCAATTGCTTTTTTCAGTTATAACTTTTAGGGTTCCTCATTTTGCAGTTTGTACTGAATTAGAATCCACAGGCAGTGAAAGAACAGAAGAAAGTTACAGCATTGCTTCTGAGTGCAAAAGTGTCTAAGTTTAATTGTACTTGATATTGGGTGTATTCAATGTGGTTTTGGAAAGAATGCATCATGCAGAAGATATAAAATACAGAGCTGGGGATTTTTTTTAGGCGTACAAGTGATAAAACTTATGGTTCCTCTTATTTGCAGAACTTTGTCATTACAGAAGAATTTTTACAATGGCCTGTAATCTGTTCCTCACCTGTAAACTTACCTTTAAAATATTCCTTGCTTTTGGAATAGCATTTACAACTACATACACAATTAGCAACTCTTGAGTCATACAGAGCATTACAAAGAGTTTAAGCATGACTTCCATAGGGCTACACAGTGCGAATAACCACAAATTTATTTATCTCAACAGGATAATATGAGACTGTGGCCAGAAAGGCTGAATCAGCAGAGACTTTTAAGATTAATACAGTCACACCATAGGATCATGGAAGAGACCTTAAAGATTATCTAGATCCAACTCCCCTGCCTGTGTCAGGGGCAATAGACCTGGTTGCACAAAGCCCCATCCAACCTGGTCTTGAACACTACTAGGAATGGGGCATCCACAGCTTCCCTGGGCAGCCTGTTCCAGTGTCTCACTACCCTCATCGTGAGGAATTTCTTCCCAATGCCTAATCTAAATCCACCCTCTTCCACTTTAAAGCCATTACTCCTTGTCCTCTCACTACAAGCCCTTGTAAAATTTCCCTCCTCAACTTTCCTGTAGATCCCTTCAGGTACTAGAGGGCTGCTATAAAGTCTCTCTGGGGCCTTCTCTTCTCCATGCTGAACAACCCAAACTCGCACAGCCTGTGTTCATAGGAGAGGTGCTCCAGCCTTCGAACCATCTTCATGGCTCTCCTCTGGACTGTCTCCAAGAGGTCTCTGTCCTTCTTGTGTTGAGGTCTCCAGAACTAGACACAGCACTCTAGTGGGGTCTCACGAGAGTGGAGCAGAGAGGGAGAATCACTTCCTTGGACTGCTGGCCACAGTTCTTTTGATGCAGCCAAGGATAAGTTTGGCTTTCTGGACTGCAAGCACACATTTCCAGCTCATGTTGAGCTTCTCATCAACCAACATCCCCAAGTCATTTTTCTCAGGACTGTTCCAAATCCATTCTCCACCCAGCCTGGAATTGTACTTGGGGTTTGCCCAACCAATGTGCAGGACCTTGCACTTGGCCTCATTGAGCTTCATGAGGTTGAAATCAGCCCACCTCTCAAGCCTGTCGAAGTCTCTCTGAATGGCTTCCCTTCCCTCCAGCATGTCAACTGCACCACACAGCTTGGTGTTGTCAGGACACTTGCTGAGGGAGCATTCAATTCCACTATCCATATAACAAACAAAAAATGTTAAGCGGCATCAGTCCCAGTACCAACCCCTTAGGAATGTCACTTGTCACTGGTGCCCATTTGGACATCATCCTTGGATCCAGTTACCCATTTATTCATCTGTTCACCCTAGGATGAAAAGACAGAAGCCTTTGGGGAACTATTGCTACTTACTGTCTCTGCATTACTTCTAGAACTGTTTTTCCCCTCTGCTCATTAAAATACTTAGCATTTGTCTTTAACGTTATAAGGATTTTGATGGCCCGTGATGACACAGGCTCAGGAAGATTATTCATCGCTGGTCTAGTGGCCCCAAAATAGTATCAAATTAAAGTTCAATGTGCCATTTTTTAAAGTGCCATGATATACTAAAAAGCTTCTACCTGCCAGGTTTTTTGTTTGTTTTTGAGCAGAAGTTCAATTCAGTGGATGTTCCTAGCTCATTCCGTACCTTTAAAAATACAGCGTATATAACCCAAAATTGCTGAGAAGGAACAATGGATGCAAACACTGTATTTAGTATTAAAAATAGCATTCATACTATGCTTTCTGCTCACTCTTTATAAATACCAGCAGAGGTAATTTTGAGGAGGAATGCTGGACAACAAGCCAATGCAATGTGCCAGCTTTACCTTAGATAGAACCAAGAACCATTGAGTGGCTCACAAGGATTTTTGCTGTGCTTTTAAAACATCCTGCTCTGTTACATGAACTTCATGGGATTTGAGGAGTTTTGACCTTAAGGATGACACCCAGGAACTAGTACGTTCAGTGATCCCAGTAATGAGGAATTTTCCACATAATTCTTGGGTATTTTCACTCACATCTTTTTACATAGCATTTTTACATAAGACAACTGACTATGAGCTTCTATGTTTATCCACCAATACATTTGGAAGGGTTTCCATATTTTAAACAATGAAAAAGCCTTACGTCTTGTTCCAACTGAGAAGAAAAGACAGTACTTAGCTGTGAAGATACATTAATTAACACATTGTATCAACTGGCATGCATATGGACAAGTTTCCAGAATACCAGGGAGCCCTCATTTGCACCATGATACTTCAGATGTGGAAGCATGGGATAGATGTAGTTTCATCATATATAGGACCACATTCATGTGGTTTGGCCAGTAATAACTATAACATGAAATGTTAATCTCTAGGCTTGTGTATGCAAAGCAGGGATCCAGCTAGTGCTAAACGAGAAAGGTGCTTGTGGGGGAGTTGGAAGCAGTGACAAGCCACTGCTTGTCAATAAACCAGCAATGAGGCTTCTGCCTCTGAATGGCAGTCCAAGATGACTGCAAGGAGATAATAGCTATGAAATATCTCAGCTCCTTTGGCTGTTATCATCAATCTGAGCTTGCTTGCTAGAGCGTGAGTGAAGACTGCCTGACCTAGTCAGCACTTAAGCACATAACACCCTGGCCATACCATGTGTCTTGCCCTTGCCTGCCCAAGCCACACTCAGTGCAGTCCAGGCTCCTTCCAAAGAAGCCATACGTCACTTGACTCTCACCTCAGCTGTTCTCATGGGCAGGTTGAGGTGGCTCCTCTCATACTCCTGTTACAGGACACACATTTTACATTCCTTTGTAATCTGTCTTGCACCTCACCCTCAGACATTCATTAGCTCTTACAAGATGAAAAAATTTGTTTGGCCATATTCAAACTGGACTTCTGCATTGAAGTTTTTCCATCTCTGCAAAACAGACAGCTTAAGGTCTTTCAGAGAACGCTTCTGAAAGCTTCTCTCTGGCCCTCCATTGACTAAACTAATCCCAAAACAGGTTCTTTAAAGCAAGTGTTTTTTATATTCAGTCAAACACAATATGCACAGAACAGGATGGAAATAACAAGCCTGCATGTGTTTTTAGTTTGTTTTTTTCCAGATTTATTCTTTGTTTACAAGCCTATGTCAGCTTCTCTTTACCCAGTTGCACCCAGTGACCTGTGGAGCAGCAGACACAGTGCTGTTGCACTGCCTCAGCACCTTCCCTTTTGCATTGGGAAGCTGCATGGTTGTGGGTCTGTGAATAAGCCAGACAACCCAGGTAAGCACACCACAGAAACCAGTGCCAAAATAAGGACAGGAACGGACCAGGGTCTCACCCCTACCTATAAATACAGGCACACTATTTCACTCAGCTCATTTATTTATTTTTTTCCATCTCCTTCTTGAGAAGTAATCTTTAATTAGGAAGTGTCCCTTCAGTTCTAAATTCTGCCCCCTGCCTCACTGCCCTAGAAAATACATACCTAGCTCTGTTACAGTACATTAGATAGCATTACCCAGAAATGTTCACTTAAATATCTCTGAACAATTTTTCGCATACTCGTTGGAAAAAAATGGCTGACATCCTTTTTCTGGTCTTTGTAATTATTTTGTTTCCTTTCATTTTCCCTATAGAAGTCTCTTGATTTAACTCCACACAGCCTGAAGAATCATGTGAATAGGTAAATTAGTAAGAATATTATATTTATGTAATATAGTACTGATATATCTTTCATTCTCCACACTTCTATCTCCACACACACACTTTCTCCACACACTTTCATTCTCCACACACAACTATCTTTCACCTAGTGAAATAGTTGAGCAGATCTAATTGGTAACTATTTTATACAAGTTTGGTTACAAACTCTGTTTTGGATAGTGCATGTGTTATACCTAAAATTAAAATGTTTATTGGAGTACCATCTTATCAACAATGCATTTTCCATAAAGTATTAGAAGTCAGCTTTGAAATGTTAGTTTCCCAAATCAAAGTTTCATATTCCATCTTCACTGTCCCAAACCCTCCTTTCCTTTCAATGAGCCTATATTTCATTCCAGGCACATCTAATTGTAGCTCAATGTCTCTGGGTAAAATGAGACCACAACATTTGTTGCTTCACTCCCAAATTCTTCATTCTTTCTGTCAGTGCTCACATATTTAACAGTACTCTTTCCAAACACAGAGATAGGAGGGTGGGTGTGTGGATGGATGTACAGACAGAAGGATGTTAAGTACCTGAACAGATTCTTTTTCACTCCATTTCCCTGAATTGAAATACATAATGCTGTACAACACCCTAGTCCTTAGTTTATCACTAACTATATAGTAGGTTATCTTTCATGGTCACAGAGCACTTACTCCAAGCTAACTGATATACCTGATACTTTCTCTGTGGAAATGGGTGGAGGACCTGCTTGGTCTGAGTCATGTCAGCTTACAGGCTCTGGGAGTGTGACCTGAGTATAGCAGCTCTCACTTTTATCTGTAACGGAGGGAGAGGATGTTGACCTTCCCTCCCCTTGTGTTTCCCTATCATCTCATATGTATTTTCACTGATACCCTCAGCTGCATTCCTACAGCCAGTTGTCTGTGTTTTTAGTGAGCACAGGACTGGATTTCTGGCTCATGAATATAATATAACTTCCAAACAAAATATCAAAAGGTATGTCCTTTGATATCTTCACTGACAGTATTCCTGACCTTTACTGGGTGTGTGCAGAAATGTGCTCTTCAGACAGCAGATGTGGCTTCATGTTTGGAACTTTCAGCTGCATTTTATACCTTCTCATAATGTGATATTTTGTTTCACCCTACGAGATCATACCAGAGTCCTAGCAGCCCCCGTACCTCTCCATCTTAAATGTCTCTCCTATGCACAGTGCTTTGCCATCCCCTGCATGCCAAGGTGTTGCCAAACTCCCAAGATAAACAGTTGTTTGTATTTGTTTCATGAGAAGAGCCATGTATCAAAAACTCGTAGATCTCAGAAGAACTAGCTGTGTACCTTTCTGGCAGCACATGTACCACATGGTTAACTGCATTAAGCTGAAACCCAAAAGCCATTCTGACTGGGAACTTAGTGGGGTCACCTGCCTGCTCCTCAGAACATGCTTCTAAACATTAGTCAGCAAATTCTTCCCACCCAAAACTTCACATGGGTGGTTCTGTGAGTGTTCTTTGCATTATTTCTTTTTCTGAGCTTCGGAGTAACTCATAAGTGTTTTCTGACACAACCTTTATCTGTTCCCCTTCCTTGGGAACTTATGAGCCTCCTTTTCAAACTAAATCAATGTTCTTCCACTTCTGAAAAAGTTCTTTGTTAGGGCTCTTGAGGTGAGCTTTGCAAAGAAGAGGCACATTTTATTTTAGCTTATTTCTAAGTGCTTTATTATAATAGTATAACCCATAAAGGCTTAATCCCTCATAGAATCATAGAATGGTTAAGGTTGGAAACGACCTTACAGATCATCAGGTTCCAACCTCTCTGCCATGAGCAGGGACACCCCACACTAGACTAGGCTGCACAAACTCTCATCTAACCTTAAACACCTCCAGGGATGGGGCATCAATAACCTCCCTAGGCAACCTATTCCAGTCGCTTACTACCCTCATGGTGAAGAATTTCTTCGTAATATCTAACCTAAATCTACCCTTTTCAGTTTAAAACCATTATTACTTGGCCTATCACTGCCCTCTCTGGTGAAAAGTTCCTCCCCAGCTCTCCTGGAGGCCCCCTTCAGGTACTGGAAGGCTGCTTTAAGGTCTCCCTGGAGCCTTCTCTTCTCCAGGCTAAACAGCCCCAAGTCTCTCAGCCTGTCTCTGCAGCAGAGGTGCTTCAGCCCTTTGATCATCTTGGTGGCCCTTCTCTGGATCCCCTCCAACAGTTCCATGTCTTTCCTGTGCTGAGGACTCCAGAGCTGTACGCAGCACTCCGGGTGTGGCCTCACCAGAGCGGAGAAGAGAATCATCTCCCTGGCCCTGCTGGTCACGTTTCTATTAATGCAGCCCAGGGTGCAGTTGGACCTCTGGGCTGAGGGCACAAACTGGCTGCTCATGTTGAGCTTCTCATCCACTACCACCTCCAAGTCCTTCTCCTCAGGACTGCTCTCTAGTCTAGTCTTTCTCCCCCCAGCCTGTATTTGTACCTGGGGTCCTGCTGACCCAGGTGCAGGGCCTTGCACTTGGCCTTATTGAACTTCATGAGGTTGGCATTGGCCCACCTCTCCAGCCTGTCAAGGCCTCTTTGAATGGCATCCCTTCCCTCTAGGGTGTCAACTACTCCACACAGCTTGGTATAATCAGGAAACATGCTGAGGATACACTCAATCCCACAGTCATGTCTCCAACAAAGATGTTGAAGAGCACTAGTCCCAGTACTGACCCCCGAGGAACACCACTCATCACTTGCCTAGAATTGGACACTGAGTCATTGACCACAACTCTCTGGGTGTGACCATTCAGTCAATTCCTTATCCATCAAGTGGTCCATCTCTCAAATCCATGTCTTGTCAGTTTGGAGACCAGGATGTCATGTGGGACAGTGTCAAATGCCTTGCACAAATCCAATTGTCACAGAAAGCCACCAGATTGGTCAGGCATGATTTGCCCTTAGTGAAGCCATGTTGGCTGTCACCAATCTCCCCCTTGTTTTCCATGTGCCTTAGAACATTTTCCAGGAGGATCTGTTGCATGATCTTGCTGGACATAGAGCTGAGCCTGACCAGCCTGTAGTTCCCCGAGTCTTCCTTCTTCCCCTCCAGTTTCAATCCTTTTTGTCATCTCATATGTCCAACTCAAATTTACTTACAAGTGTGAAATTCTGGAACAGGTCCCATAATCTTAGCTAATCTGAATGTGGTCCTCTAATCCTGTTCCCAAATAAATTGAAAATTCAAAAATGAGCTTTTCATGTATCCAAGACTGTTGGATGCTGAGTGCAGTCAATAGGCTCTGATCATACTTGCTGCTAAAACCAGACAGCTAGATACAAAATACAGATGATACATTGCTTTATTTATTTTAAGAAACATGTTTCTTGCATTATAGCACCATAATAAAGCACTCTTCCAGTAAACAGAAGTGTGTTCACCATCTAGTTTCACCTCCTACATTCAATGACCTAGACTATTAAAAAAGGCTAGGCTGGGGTCAGGTTCAACAGCTCCTGTAAAAGCCATACCACTGGTCATTCAGGCATGCAGAACTCAATAGGATCAGATAGGCAGAGGACAAGAATGAGACTGAGCAGCCTGTGAAAAGGGTATTCACAGAAGGTGGTGCAGAAAGAAAAGATTGAGAGATATAAACAAACAGAAGCATGGATGGGCAGACTCAGAATTTAATTCCCAAGGCATTGCACATTGAAGTAAACAATCAGGAAAAATACACTCACAGTCCTCCATTCCTTCAGCTCTACTAAGGCAACATCCTAGAGCATTCTACCTAGGACCTACTGTAGTCCATTTAACAATTTTAATTCCTGTAGCTTTTTGTTCCTCAGCTGTACCAATTCCTTACTGTTTTGTCTCTGCATTGCTTGATTGATACACTTTGGATACTCTACATATTCCTTTTAGTCCTTCTTTCTGCAATTTCTTTTTTAAAGAAGCTTTAAACATCTGAATACATTTTTAATGAAGACAATGCTGAAGTGAATAAGGTTATTCCAATATTCTTCCTGGCTGTATAAGCCTCATAATCAAAACGTTCACACATCCGTAAGATACATATCGCAGTACTAAGAAGGCTTAGGAAACACTGGGTGTTGTTCACATGCAGGTCCTGACATTTCCTCAAGGCCCACCACTCCAGTGAAGAATGCATTTAGGCTGGGCAAAGCCTCTGATGGGAAGACCAAATGGAATACTGATGTCTTTTTCATAATACCTGCTAGTCCAGTACTGCCACTGGTCCCATGCTGAATCCTGTCATGGAGTCACCCTGACTTGCTCAGGAGCCCCAGGGATAGGCTGACCTGTAAAGTAACATCTTGACTCATTTCCTGTCAGTAATCGGTGCTGAAGAACCAAGTTTACCCTCATGTTTCTTTTTAAAACATGATATATAGTTCTACACATCATCAACTGAGGTATAGGCCTGAATCTCTTGTTTCACATGTTTAGCCACAAAGAAAAGTTTTCAAATCTTTATCAAATGGGCAATTTTACAGAGAAGTGTATAGTAATTTTTATTCAATTTCCTTTTCTGCTCTACTTATCTTCCTGAAGTACATGACAACCTTTAACCTGGCTTTATGTTTAGTAGACATTATTTTCAGTATTGTTGTAACTTGTTTGAAGAAGCATGTATAAGAAATGGGTCAATATTAATTGAAAACCAGCATAAAAGAAAAAAAAACACCAAAAAACACCAAAACAAAACAAAACCAACCACAAGCCCAAATAATATATCAAATGTGAACTACTTGTCAACCATATAGAAAAAGCCTGGAGATTACTAAATTTCAGACTTTCTATAGAAGACACCCTTCAAGTCTGCTACACAACTCTTAAAATATTGGTCAAGAAGGCTTTACAGACACAAGGAAAAAAGTAAATACCCACAGTATCTCTGAAAGATACTTTATTCCATTGCTAATGCCACCTCAATCCCTCATCTTCTGTTAGTACAATTCACTTACATGTAAAAATACTGTAGAATACAGGTTTGTTCATAGCATTCCCAGATCAAACAGAAAAGGGATGTCATTCTATAAACTGCACAAATGAGAAGCAGAAAAGAAAGAAGCTATAAAAAGATCTAGAATCTATTCAGAGCATTTTCCGCTTCTTAAAAATGTTTATATGTTTTGGGGAAAAAGTTAGGGAGCTGCCTTCTGCAGTGAAAAGAACTGCCAACTGCAAGGAAAGAAGGGAAGGAGGGAAGGAGGAAGAGAGGAAGGAAAGAAAGTTTGAAAGTGTAGCACTGCTGGGAGGCAGGGCTAAAAAGAATCAAGGAGTCATCATTAATTTTCTGAAAGCAAGGATTTCACAGCCAGCAGCATTAAAACTTCCTGTGAATATTGAGCTTTCTTATTATATAACACACAGGAAAGGTCTAAGGCAGCATAAAGTGAACAGAATGATATTAAGGTGAATATTACCAGAAATTAATACAATACTATTTCAAAGAGATTTATGACAGCTGTATAGTTTTCAGTGGTTAAAGGAAAGACCTTTTTGCACAAAAGTGGCTGTCACCTCTGGTAAGTGGAAACATATGCATTTTCATCCCACTGCATATAACAGAGGTATTTTGTCCTGAAATTTAAAAAGCACACTCAATACATCAGTAATCAACCTGAATCTAATGCTGCATGTAGATCTATGGCAGGTGTGGAAGCTTATGTGGAATCATATAGCCATGTGAATACATCCTATTTCAGTTGTAACTCAAAATTTTATGGAGTCACATAAGTTATTCCTGATGAACTCTCCACTATATTTCTCTGTGTATGTGACTCATGTTTCTGAATGCCACCTCCACTCTCTCTTACTTATGTCTCTACACATACCCCTCAGCCTCAGCAGCCTTTTTGTTTTTATGATGCAATGCTGAGTACAAAAAAATAAAACTATAGAGAAGACCAAAAATTATACAGAAGAGAAAAAAACCATAGGGTGAACACAAGAGCTAGCCTTTGCTCATGTGCTCCCTTCTGCAGTAAGAGTGGCTAATCTGCAGTAAAGTTCCTCAAAACCTAGGTTTCTGATGCAAGATTTCCCAGATGGTAAGGAGCTGCAGACAAGCAGCTAATCTTGTATTTAGCTGAAGGGAGAAGTTTATCATTGGCACAGTGTACCAATCACATAATCTGCCAGGTGGGTGTCTTCCCTTCCTTCTCTTTTCCTGAACCCCTAAAGTAGGAAAAAAAACAACTCGTTTCACCAGTTTCCATTAACCTACAATATTTTTTCTTGAGTTCTCGATTGACTTTTACATCATTAATTTTATTTCTATATGCGCTTTTTGGATGGGTTCTGTTGTTTGGGTTTTTTTCAGGGGAGGTAAGGGGATATTTAAACCTCAAGACTAGCAGAATTCTGTGTTTAGTTTAGTTTAACTTTTTGTTTCCATTTGGCCATAACTACTCTGAATCTCAGGATGCCTCTCTGCAATAGCTGCATAATTCACTTGAACAGGGGTCTTCCTTTGATACAAAACTTCTTTGATACACAAGAAAAATCATTGTAATTAAAATTTTCACAATCTAAAAGCTATGAATGTTCAAAGAACAATTCCTCTAGCATGCATCAGATAAGAACTGTGCTTTGATTGACTTCTTAACACATTGCTGAAGTCATATCTTTAAAAGTTTTACAATATGACTGCTTCCCAGCAGGGTATACAAAGCCTAATTGAAAAAATTAAGGTGACATCCAATAGGTTCAGCTGCATTTTGAGGATATGAGTTTGTAACCATATATTTACATATGAAAAGCATTAAAGTATACATTAGTCTATCACCCTCTGGACAAATGATAATCTTAAAGATATATATTTAAATTATCTTTTAAAAATTGCGGTTCATATGTGGGTAGGGGTAAAGGACTGTCTGTGCCTGTATTCACTAAATAACCAGTGCCACATCCCATGGAAGAAACACAGTTCTCCAGGACATGAAATGCTGCCTCTTGGTTGTATATAATTTCTGATGGCAACTATCTCTTATAATAGAAAAAGCATCAGTGATGCATCAGGATCTATCCGGCAAGGCACTGCGAGGTTCTCAATCACCTGGTCTCTGCAAAGTGACAGCTGTTGCAGTTCATGCTTTTTTCTACAGAAAATTCAATGCACTGAAAATGTCAGGTTACAGCAGCAGCAAGATCTCCATCTATTTATTCTAAACTGAATATAAGACAAAAGTCACAGCAGAGAATTGTCTGCCTCTGATGTATTAGATGGGCTTCTCTCATTCCAAAATGCTATCAATGCCTTCATTTCTTTTTTAAGTAATGCAGTAGCATCTTGATCAAGATCAGAAAATTACTGTGTGGGTCGCACAAACCTGTGCCAACCTGAAAAGCTTCTACCATGAATCCACCTGTGTCTCCTCCTTCTTTGGCTGCAGACAGTGCATAAAGCTCTCTGGTGTGGTGAGACAGGGTTGCATCCAGCCTACAGTGCTGTCCAGCCTGCTCTCTATCCTCAGGTCCTGTCTCTTTCTCCCTGGGCTTCAGAGATAAGTTAAGACATACATTTAGCAAAAGCATGAAGTAAACAACAGGAAGGAACAGAAAAGAGAGGCTGACAGTAGCTCAGGATAAGAGAGGTTGTTACTTAGATTATTCTGATCATCGTTATCTGATTTTCAGCCATTTTGAGTTTTAGAAATAGCAACATATGCAGAAGCCTTTTTTTCAATTCATAATGGTAAATATAGAGACAGAGGGGTAGGCAGGGAGGACTGCTGTTCATTACATCATGCTTAGTATAGGCAGTGAATTTCCATTTTTTTCCAGGGATGCTCCTCTGATAGTTATGTACTGAAAATGCAGACGTTCTCTGTTTTCCCTTAAGTGGCCCACTGTTACTTAGAGAAAGATTTCTGCTTCACTTTTCATTAACTGTCTAGTACTGCTTTTTCTTCAAAAAGTCATTATAATGGTCTTTTGAAACAAGAGGTTTATCTCCCTTCCCCCTAAATTAATAATTCTCTGCAATGCCTTAATTTAGAAGCCAGAACAATTTTTAATATAACCTCAAGGAGAAGGAGGAGAGAGTAAATCAACATTAATGATTCATTTGTAGTCAGCTCTTGGTATATGAGATTATGTTCTAGGAGTGACTTTTTCTTTAAAATAATATATTGAAAGCTGCTACAATCCCTAAGCTGTTTGTTGTATTCACGTGTTTTGTATTTGTGCAACTCTCAAATATGACCCATGTTGGATGGGTTGTAAGGCCAGGTTGGATAAGGCTTTGAGCAGCCTGGTCTAGTGTGAGGTGTCCCTGCTCATAGCAGGGGCGTTGGAACCTGATGATCTTTAAGGTTCCTTCCAGCCTTAACCATTCCATGATTCTATGATTCTATGACCCACTAGAAAGATCAACTCATCATTCTGATATTTCACCTTGTTTATGTTACATGACTGAGAAAAGGAGTATATTTGACAGATGGAACCACTCGGTGGATAAGAAATTGACTGGATGGCTGCACCCAGAGAGTTGTGGTCAATGGCTCAATGTCCAAATGGAGGCAGGTGACAAGTGGTGTCCCGCAGGGGTCAGTATTGGGACCAGTGCTGTTCAACGTCTTTGTTGGAGACATGGACTTTGAGATTGAGTGTATCCTCAGCAGCTTTGCTGACAATATGAAGCTGTGTGGTGTGGTTGACACCCTAGAAGGAAGGGATGCCATCCAGACAGGCTGGAGAGGTGGGCCAGTGTCAACTTCACAAAGTTCAACAAGGCCAAGTGCAAGGTCCTGCACCTGGATCAGCACGACCCCAGGTACAAATACAGGCTGGGGGGAGAATGGATTGGGAGCAGCCCTGAGGAGAAGGACTTGGGGGTGGCAGTAGATGAGAAGCTCGACATGAGCTGCCAGTGTGTGCTGGAGCCCAGAGAGCAACTGCATCCTGGGATGCATCAAAAGAAATGTGGCCAGCAGGGTCGGGGAGGTGATTCTGCCCCTCTACTCTGCTCTGGTGAGACCCCACTGGAATACTGTGTACAGTTCTGGTGCCCTCAGCACAAGAAAGATATAGACCTGTTAGAGAGAGTCCAGAGAAGGGCCACCAAGATGATCAAAAGCCTGGAGCACCTCTGCTATGAAGACAGGCTGAGAGAGTTGCAGCTGTTCAGCCTAGAGAAGGCTCCAGGGAGACCTTATAGTGGCCTTCCAGTACTTGAAAGGGGCTACAGGAAAGCGGGGGTGGGGCTTTTCATCAGAGAAGACAGTGATAGGACAAGGGGTAATAGTTTTAAACTAAGAAAGGGGAGATTTAGTTTAGATATTGAGAAGAAATTATTCACCATGAGGGCAGTAAGTTGCTGGAATAGACAAGGTTTTGTGCAACATGGTCTAGTGGTAGGGTTCCCTGCTCATGGCAGGGGGGTTGGAACTTGATGACATTTAAGGTCCCTTCCAACCCTAATGATTCTATGATTCTACTAAGTTAAAGCAAGAGCATTGAAACATTTTCAATGTCTTTCTTAAGTTGAAAATTTGGAGAGGAGGAGCTGAATTGGCACTGTCAAAGTTACACAGTCAATCACAAGTTGTTATATTTATCAAAAATCCAATGGAAAGAAAAGGCCATGTTGCTGACACAGTGAGCCATGTCAAACTCCTTACACAGGTTCAAAAAGATGTGGAATATGTCAGGTGCAGACATTATGAATTTATCTCATCAGGCCATTGTGTAGTACCTTCAGGATCAGGCTACAACTATTGCACACCTCAGAGGCAGTAAGAATTTTGCTCTAGGCTGCCTTCATAAGGATGCTGCCTGATATGCACAACTTAAGTCAAAATCTTGCACTGGCAATTGTAATATCAAATTTTGCTCTCCATGGTGTTCACAGGCCCTGTTGGTCATACAGGTATCTCCCTTACCTCGCCTTTATTGAATGACTTAGAGTACACTACAAAACTGTGTGAAACATCTGTGACTGAAATAATCCTTTTTAATAATTGCAATTTGGAATAAGATGAGCCTAATTCAAAATAGAGAACTCCACAGAGAATGAGTTCAAATAATTTGTTTTTAATAAAACAGAAGAAAAAAATATATCCCTTTGTAATTAAATGCTGTAAAACACTTAGAAGAGCATTTATTCCTAGCCAGAAAGAGAACTTATAGCAAGATTGTAAATCTATGGTGTTTTGTTTGAATATTGAGTCCAAAAAACTTGCTCAATTTTCAGATAGGGAAATTAGTTCTGAAAATTTTGTATTTTAAAAAGCTTATCTATTTTCCAGATATTTTTTATGTACTTCACTTAATTAAAAATCATATTTTTTGACAACAAAAGTACCTACAGTTGACTACATATACATTACTTGCTTAAAACTTTTTTACAAGTACCACTAAAATCTTCCCTTCATAGGCAGAGGAAAGGATGTCAGCTGAAAACAAAGGAATAGCAGATGTCAACAAAGTCACAGTGAACACAATTTGAAAATAAATGTAGTGTCAACAGAGTCATATTTGAGTAACAAACATTTTCAACAACATTCATTATAATGGATTTTGTCACATAATACCAGATTTTTGCATTATTTTGAAATTCTAAGGAAACTGTTCATATATGTGTTCATCTATTTGGACAGAGAAGAGCTTTATCAGCAATTTTACATTTTTGAAGAAAAGACCAGCTTAATAGCTTTATTAACTTGAATCACTCTGGGATCTTAAATCCATTTATAAAATACCAAATGGAGTCCTACAGGAAGCATTAAGGATCACTGTCTAATTCTGACACTGCATGAATTTTCATAAAATTTACAAAGGTGCAAGTCAATATAAAATGTGAATTGCTTCAATGAATCATGCAGTGTATCTCCTCTGAGAAAAAAACTATGAGATTAAGTAGCTGGTACAAGAAGCAATTGGGAAAGTCACTGAATATTCACTTCTTCACAAAGTTTCATGGTTCCTTTTAAATCTAAAATGCCACAAAAAGCAGACTGAGTATCCTTGTAATGTTTGCTTAGCAAAATGCAGCACTGCTGTGATAAGAATAAATAAACAACACCATATATTTCCAAAAACCTGAATCAACTACATTACCTATAGCATCTAGAGCTGTAAGCAGAAAAGAAAGTATAAATGCTCACTTTTAAGGTAGAATTTGAGCATACGCCAACATCAAGAAAATGATAAATCAAATACAGACTCGGAGAAGCATGGATTGAGAACAGCACTTTGGAGAAGGAGTTGTGGGTATGGGTCAATGAAAAACTCAACATTAGTCAGCAAAGTGCATGTGCATCACAGAAAGCCAACTCTATCCTGGGCTGCATCAAAAGAAGCATGGCCAACAGGTCAAGGGAGGTGATTCTCTTCCTCTACTCTGCTCTTGTGAGACTCCACATAGAGTACTATGTCCAGCTCTGGAGCACCCAACATAAGAACACAGACTTCTTGGAGAAAGTCCAGAGGAGGACCACAGAGATGATCCGAGGGCTGGAGCACCTTTCCTATGAAGACTGGCAGAAAGAATTGGGGCTGTTCAGCCTGGAGAAGAGAAGGCTCCAAGGAGTTCTTTTAGTGACCTTCCAGTACCTGAAGGGGCCTACAGTAAGATGGGAAGGGACTTTCCACAGGGGCTTGTAGTGTGAGGTCAAGGGGTAAGGGTTTCAAACTGGATGAGTGGAGATTTGGGTTAGACAGTAGGAAGAAATTATTCACTATGAGGGTGGTGCGACCATGGTTATCCAGAGAAGCTGTGGCTGCTGCCTCCCTGGAAGTGTTCAAGATAAAGTGAGATGGGGCTCTGCACATCATGGTATAGTGGAAGGTGTCCCTGCCTGTGCTGAGGGGTTGGAAATAGATGATCTTTAAGGTCCCTTCCAACCCAAAGCATTTTATGATTCCGTGATTGTCTTCTGGATACAGGATAGGAGCTGCTTAGACAGGGATCCAGGTAGACCAGATCAGGCCAGGAAAAGCTTTCAAATAACTTTGTTTTATTTACCTGCTTGGACCCTTTTTCTACAGTTTCAAAGGAAAAACACAGAGATATTTTATCTTTGTTTGATTAAATATCATGCCCCCAGCCTTTCATTGCAACACAGAATGGTTTCTCCCACTGTAAAATCCCCAGAGGCAGCTGCAGTTTGTAGCCACACGCTGCTCTCTAGGTCAGCTAACATTTTTACTCACTTTTATGAGCTCTGGCCAGTCAGGAGCAAAGCTCAGGCTTTCCAGATGAGGCACTGGCATTTCATTTTGTCTTACAGGAGCATAAAAAGAAAGCCAGGTTCACGTATAAGGTGAACATGATTTTCACACACAAATCAGTCAGAGTAGCCAAGCTTCTGTTAGAAACTAAGAAACCCTCAAGATGCTCAAGCATCACTTCATCTATTTTCTTGACCTTTTCAGTGATCAAAGCTCCCATGAGTTTTTCAAGAACTCAGAGGACTCCTTGCAATCTGCCTATTTTAGCAACGGAAGGAACTGAACAGGGGCATAGAAACCCAAGCAAAAACTAAAGCTGTAGCCAAGAATGGAGTTCTAGTGAGCACAATGCATGGAGAAGAGGTCGGGCTGAGCAGGGTGAAGGGCGAGTAGGATTTCTGCAAGCTGTTTATAGCACACCACTTAAACAATTTGTGAGAAAATGCATATCAGTGGAACAAAGAGGGTTTGGGTCAGCTATAGGTTTTCTTTGTTTCCAGCTCCATGTGGATGTCTTGGGTACATTACAGCATCAAACATCTGTGTCTAGGCTACTGAATTCCCTCTGGTGTTTTGTAATAATGTTTTAAAATAATTTGTTTTCCAAAAAATGTTTATATATTTTGTGAGCACTTGGAAAAAAAAAAATTAAAAAAAAAAAAAAGGTGAAAATTCTTGCTAGGTATTTATTGTCCAAGGAAATTGTAAATTGTAGTTTAATTTTAGAGACACAGCTGTTGGTCTCATACAACTTCCACATTTGAGCAGCTGATTCAAGTGGAAAAAAACCAGTAACTTTATCAAAAGGATTGTGATTCCTAAAGGAGAGATAGACACCATCAACATATATTACATCACTTGAATACTCCCCAGTCATACTACTATAACACCCAGGCTTTTAAAATAGCATTCAAAAGCATATTTTGTTCAAGATGGGGACAACATTCCCTTTCCTTTCAATTTTGAATACAACGCACATGAGAGAACAAGGGTGCGGAGCCAAAACTGCTGTTACTGGGGCATTATTGCAGAAATACTTCTTTTTGTGGTTGTTGATAAATACAGCATAGCAAACTCTAAAGGTCCACATGTTCTAGCCCTGCACATGTACTCCTGTGCATCTCTAACACCCACACACATCCTGTGCTAACTCTCCAGTATCCTACCTTATACATCTCCTGAAGAAATCCTACCTCACAAGTCAGACCTTCGCCATTAGGGAGACTGGGCTGCTCCAGTAACAGTGCTGTGAGTCATGATTTTGTCAGTGCCTGAATACTTTAAACATCTGCAACAATCAGAGACCAATAAAGCTCTTTGGGAAGGGGTAGATTCCTGCTATTTCACAGTGCAGCTTTGTGTTTTTCACTGTGCACATTGCTTTGAGGGGTATGCAGGAAAGGACAGATTGGCTCAGTGCATAGGGGATGTGTTATATATTTGTTTTTTTCTAAAATAAGTGGTATCCAGTACAAGTAGAAAAGTCCGAGTCTTACTCTTCATCATTTACTATACCAGCTGGCTGAAGCCATTCTAAAAAAGAAGCACATCTGAACAGCCAGCTTAAGAAAAAATTGAATTAACAACCCAAGTAGATTTTTAAAACAATGGAATAAGACATATCAAGGTCTTGTCAATTAAGCACAGTGTCTCTGGTCTGACAGCCCATTGTACATTTTACACTGAAAGTATCAGCCAGTCATGGTAGTAAGACACACAATGCTGGAACATTGAATACACATTAAAAATTATCTTAGGTCTGATCATCCTCCAGTCTAATGAAACTAAATGTTTTGGCAACTTTTTCTTACAGATTAGCCAAGGGGTTCCCTGGCAGCTCAGATTTGCCTCAGCCCCTTTTGTCACCTATACAACATCATAGATGCTCCAGGGTGTCAGTAGGCGGGATGCTTTTGAAAGGTACCAGTTGAAACTTATCAGGGAGCCCCAGGACATGCTGTCTAAGAGTTTGAGTGGATTAGATATACGATACTAAGGTGTCTGACAGCAAGTTTTCAGTTACAATGAGGCATTTTCTTCTCAAGATCAGTCACTGTCTGAGATGTACATGCAGATACAAAAATACACAAATCTAATATGTATTTCTTATATATATATGCATACATAGATATAAAATAGATACACACATACATGAAAGTCTGTTTTACAAACTACAAAATAACACATATATGGGCAAGACTTGATTAAAAGCCTGAGTAACCCACTGTATTTTTAAAGGTTTTTAGGCAAAAAACACATTGAGTAATCCTGAACCAAATCTCTCTCAAAGCCAAACTTGCACTGGTGTAATGTCATCAGATTGATTTGTACTGTGCAAAAGCAAGGGAGGAAGCATGGTTCTTCTTTGCCTGAGTAAAAATACAAAAGTATAGCAGATCTCAGATATTTCTATTGAGTGTCTCTGCTGCCTCTGCAGCAGTAGAAAAAACTTACGTTGTATTCAAAACTGGTAGCTACTTCTCCCTTTACCAACATGTTTTTTGAGACATATTGCATGCCTACACGTGTTGAGTTTTCTCTGCGTTCTTACTCTAGATGCAGCAGTCCCTGATGCCCATTATATTTTTTCTTACAGATTTTTAACACTGTAATCACAGTTGCAACAAGAGTAGCACCATAATACCAGTCACAGGGCATATCCCACAGGCATCAGCAATGACTCAGCAAGCTTCCCTTTCTGTTTCATTCCCAGCAGGTAATGATGCTCATTTTCCACTCAGTAAATGCAGAACTATCAGATGAGTAGAGTGAAAAGAAAAGAGGGACTGGGTCCTTCCTTCTCCTTTTGTCCCTCAGAGATAGAGCCACTTCATATCTGCATGAGTGGAAGCATGGAGAACAAAGGTAAAATTTCAAGTCCTGATGCTACTGTCTCCCCCTAGTAACAGAGAGGTTGTCCTCAAGGTCCTTCAAAACTCTGCAGCTGGGCTCATCCTGGAAGGGCTGTGCTGGAGGTGGTACCAGATATTAACAGGTTGCTGTCACTACTGTGAAGCTCCACAGACATCCTCTTTGGAAGATGACGAATTTGCAACCCTTCCACCTACATGCTGCCCCAGGTAATTTGCCCAATGTTGGTCCTCCATAATCTTACAGATGGGATTTACCCATTTGCTCAACTACTGCCTGAGATACCCTGAGGTCATATCCTCTATACGCAGCCTACTTGCTTCCGTAGTAATACGCACTGCATCTAAACTCACCATCAACATAACTGGGAGAATATTTGGGCATGATAATAGAAACAAATCATGCTGTACACCCTGTTCTTTCTGCACTGGCTACAGCCAACAAACAAGATACCTGGCTTCTCAGGAGTAAAAGGACATTCTTAACTCATGCTATTCAAGTGGTTTCATTTTGTATAATGTAATGAAAGATTAACTGGGCCAACAAGGCGACAAATTCATTAGTCTGTAGTTTCGTGACTAGAAATGAAATTACAGTGCTACAGTCACTTTATACATCACAAAGTGCTCATTATATATTTTATCCAAAATCTACTTAATGCAGTTACAAGCGGAAGAAGACAAGTCCATCCTGGGAGCAGCAGATGACAGCCATCACCCTCTCTCCTTCTAAGCTTAGCCTACAAGGAGAACATCTTTCGTGGAATAACTCACTACTCTTATATACTATACACTATGGTACCCATTCTAGAAATGTAAAAAATACTGTTGGCATAACTGAGTTTTGCAGTTTCCAAATGCCCTTTAAGAATCTGGGTACATGTCATTTTCTTCTTCAAAAAACACAATAGAATTTAGTAGATATAGACATTTATTTTCTTCTTCACATTCAAAGTCTGGAATCCATTACAATTATAAGTAAAGCAGAAAAAATATTAACATTGGCATTTTCTAATACTGCTTACAAACCAGAGAGCAAAGATTTTATTTTTTTTTTCAAATTGTGATAACATGATACTGAGCCCAGTAGCCATATAATAATATTGTAAATATAGGATAATCTACAATCTGAGTAGAATGTAACCTCAGGATAATTATGCACTTCTCTATATCTTTAAAACAAAGCCTTATCCTCACATCGAGAAAGTGGAAGTTACATGGTAATTATTCTTTGAATTACTTTGTAACTGGTAGTATAATTATCAAGTAATCTGCATGAAAATAATTAGGTATTTACATAGTCTTTGCAACGTAATTACAGAGTAGTTGGCTGATTAGCCAGAGTGTGCCTTGTAAGAGAAAGTGATACCAAAAAGACAAAAAACTCTGCAGAAAAACGTGTCATTTTGAGTAAAAGGACTTAAATCTGAAAAATAATTACTCTTTATATTACATGAATGTGTATGTGTGTACACATACATGCCTGTGTGTGTACATGAGAAGGAGGAAAACAATAGATTAAAATGGAGATAGAAGAGTGTGCAAATCACAGCAGCAGTCAGTCAGTTTCCAGGGTGAAAAAAACTTGTAGAGTCAATAATTGTCCAAGTCATAAACTTCTCTCAAAAGACAATAAGAATTTCTTCCATAATTCACAACTGCACTCATCTCTACATCTCACAAACCCATCTGCATTCAAAGATGCTTAATAAGTTGGTAGAAACAATATGAGGACACGTTGATTGTTTAAAAACAATTATTCTGGCTGACTTTCATTCTGATAATTGTCACCTGAAAAAATGAATTAATGGTATACTTTTTGTTTTAATGTTAAAGACATTGTGAATTATCTCATGTATTTATTTTTAAAGAAAAAATATGCTAATAGCAATAGTTTGCTTTTGTAGTGAGCAAGGCAGCCCAATAATTGATTTAGATCCCTCTTATACATCTGCACCTTCTCTGGCTGCGCAGTTCTAGTCATATTCAATTACCAGATGCAGATCCTACAACAATGAAGCTTATTTCTTAAGTAGAAAGTCATTATTTGGTAATCATTTGCATTAAAATAGCAATACAGAGTGAATAGAATGTAAGTGCTCAAAATGTTATATATATAGTCACAGAGTATCTTATAAATGAAGAAGAGCAAGAACATTCATTGAATTTTACAGACAACAAACAAGCATCACTAATAGAAGAGTATTATTTCATATTTATGTATATCTCATCAAAGGAAGCAATCATTATTTTTACACTTCTCCCTTATTTAATTATTTTCTTCTAGGTAGATTTAGCCCCTGGTTTTTTTTTAGGCCTACACCACCTATGTCCATCAGTATCATGAAATCAATAAGAATTTTTTTCTTGTGGATTTTTAAGCCCACAGACTACTTATGATCATCTAGGTTGACCTTCTACATAAGAGAAACCAACTCATGTTTGTATCCAGTCCAAACTGATGTGTCAGAGAAATCTCCTTTAGACGAGCATCTGTATTCATCTGTATTCCTCTTTTTATTTGTCTGCTTGGTCTTTATAGAGGGAATTCCCCATTGTTCTTAAAATGAAATCTAAATAAAATATTAAATACAAAATTGAATAAGGATTTCTATCTCCTTTTTTTTTTTTTTTTAACCCAATTAATAATATAATCTGATGGGAACTATATAAACTAGTTTTTTAATTAATACATAAACTTCTCACTAATTTATTTATTTTGGTTATCTTAATTATTCCCTAATGAAAAATTTCAGAAAAAAAACCAAACTGGTTAAAGGTTCAGCAAATAACAAACCCATGTCTTATGCACCTCAGGTGTCTGGAATGAAATTTTCCTGATTTCCAGCTGATTACATGTGAAAGTTCACCTTTTTCTTCAGTGTTCAGTGTAATTTCACACAGAGGCTAAGGGCAGCTAATAGGACTGACACTCAAGTCACTTCTTGTGCATAGTATTATGGAATTTGAGTGTGACAGGATGCATCTATCTTTTCCACAACTTACTTTACATTGTAACTGCGGTCCTTATGTGGGACAGAATCTCATCTAATATGTTTTGAGGAAAACAGGGAGAGACCAGATCTACGAACTTAGTAGTGTGCCCACTAAATTGATTAATTTAATGAGCGTTAATCAAATAGCTTGAAAGTTCTGCCCAAAGCTATCAAATACCTTATCTAAGAATATAAATAAAATGTATTATTAGAACATTTAGCAGGCTTATATTTTCTGTATCATTTGGACTGTAGAGAAAAGCACACGTAGCTCCTTTAAGAATAAAAATTTCATTACAGATGTCTGAACTGGATCCAAACATGCTGTGTTGTTAAAAAACTAAGGCTCACAGCAACTACCAGTGTCTGCCAGGTTGGAGGCAATAAAATAGGGGCTTAGTTCAGAAAGAAAGAAAAAAAAGAGAAAAAATAACATAGGTCAAATTGAGCTGAAGCATCTGTAGAGAGATTGAACTGAGTACCACGTCTCAAGTGTGATAGAGGAGAGAATGGGACACATCAACTCCCTGAAGTTACAAAACCTTAATTTCCCATAACTAACTGACTAGAGCTTGCCCAAAATATAGGGAGGTTGTTTTTTTACATTCCAGTGTGTGACCATGCTGAACCCTAGAGAGAAGATCCATTAATGACAGCTATAAAGATTCATAAAATTGTTATTCAGAAGCTGTGCAAACCTGAAAACAAATAAAACTTTGTCAAACACATAAAAATCAGACTATGTGAGTCAAGTTAGCCAGTGACAACAAAGAGTTAATAATACCAACAAGAAAAAACTCTTCCACTTCACAGCATGATCACTATTTTGAGCTCCAGACAGCCTTGAAATATGTTCCCACAAGTTTAAGCCATCGAGTTCCATTTCTGCTAGACAGGAGTTTTTAAGAGCTATTTCCACTTGATTCAATTGATTTACATGATGAAGAGTGCCTGAGCTGGGACCAACCATTCTCTTATTCTTCAGCCTACACCAGGTAACCTAAGGCCTTCAACACCCAGATATTTTTATTCTTTTGTGCTTTTTATTTTTAATTTACATTTCTCTGTTAATTTCTGAATTACCATGGTTAGTTAATAGAAGCCAGAGCTATTAATGGGTAGCAGGTTACATAAGGCAAGTTCTTGCATGCCACATAGCAGGTTAAATTGGCCTGTTGCTCTCCAGGACAAGCCTGAATGGAGACTCTGCAGGAGCACAATTGGTGTTAAGAGCTCTGAATGCTCATCTGTGGCAAATGGCAGTAGTCTGACCCTGCAGAACTTGTTCTCTCTTGCAGCAAAGTGTGATAAAACAAATGCCTTTCTGATTAGAGGCATCAGCGCTGGCTTGTCTCCTGTGTGTCTGTGTCTCAGTCCTACAACCAAAGTACTCTGTGTCAGGTGCGGACACACTGTGGATGAGGGCCAAGACCTTAAAGGGGTCTAGCACACTTTTTCTCACCTTCCCTATATAGTTCACAAGCTCCCAACTTACATGACAGCAGCTGCTTCCCAACTGCATAGCTTCCCTCCAATTCAGGAGGCTGCACAGTCCTTTGAGGAGTCACGCTCGTTGCAACAAGATGCTTATGAGAAAAAGGGCTGTTTCAGCTTGAGACATAGACAAGACAGGCAACTGCAATCTTCCATGTCCTTTGTTTCAAAGGGATGTTTCAAACACTGAGGAAGTTTTCAGCACCAAGGAATCTCTAAGGTGTTTTGAACTCACCTAGAAGCTTTTTGCTCAGGCAGGTCACCTAGAAGATCCTCCTCCTCCACCAGTCACTATTTTCACACAATCTCAAACACAATTATCTCAGGAATGATGTCTTTCCACGCAATCAGACAACGGGCTGGAGAATTTCCATAGGAAATCAGCCTAAAGAGCACTAGAGTTGAATAGGCTTTTATTGGATGTGTCTGAGTAAATATCGTTCAAGTGGCTTCTGGAATGTAAAATCCTCCCCTGGATCAAGGCATGGTAATTGACTGCTCATCAGCAATCATTAATACTAGCTCAAGTTTCATAACTACGCTTTTCATCAGTCTTCACAGTGAGCTTATATGCAGTTATTCATGCTGCACCTATGCATTAAGAATCTCACCTAAAGCTAAATATTGAAGCCAAGTGAGTATTCTAGTTTATTTTTTTATGTGATTGATTTATACACCTTCGCAATGTACATTGTCAAATGCTAAGTCATGTACAGTATATTTCAAGCCATAGAATTTCAACAGTCTCTAGTCTTTGGAAATACTATATGTATTGCTTATCTCATACCCCACAATTATACTGAAGAACAAGTTTTGATTCAGTCTTTCACTTTACTCAAAAAACAGTTAGCACAGGTAAGTGAATGCAATTGTCTTTTTTGGGCTCTTCTCCACTCACACCTCCCCACCCCACATACGGCTTGTGTTTCTGGCCACTGTGTCCTCCAGTAGATACGTGTACTCACAGTCATATAGCAGCCTTGGATAGTAAGAGGAGAAACTCAAAAACCATAAGCAATGTCATGGAAATGCTGTGCTTCAAAATATAAAAATTAGAAAACTGCTAGAAATTTCATATTCTACTAGAAAGTCATACTTTATCTAATGTTTCTTTTCCTTTTGTAAAAGAAATTCAGCAAACAGAAAGCATTTTTTACAAAGAATGATGAGTTGTATCTCCCTGGCAGAATGTAAACAAGAATGACTGGCTTTCTCCTGACTTATTTAATCTTCAGGAAATATTAAGCACTTTAACTATCATAGTTTAATTAAAATTATTCTCCAAAGTGCACTAAGACAAAAAGAGAGCTTAACAAGCGTATTTAATGCACTAAAACTGTGAAGCTGGACAAAAGAAAAAAAAAAAAAATCCATGAACAACTGGGAGTGAAAAAAGAAAATGAGAGAAATGGCTAATGTTCAGTCTGGAACAGGGTGTGATATTTAAAATAAACAAAAGTGCCACAAAAGAATTCCTACCTGCATGCATTTCCAATAGCTGACTCTGCTGATACTTGCTGCTTTTGTAAGCATTTGCTTTCTGAATTCACTGATAACACTGAGTTAGTAATTTTGCATAGAAGGGTGAGATACAGGCATTTCCAGCCATATCCTTCAGATGACAGATTTATGGAGATACTGCATTTTATTTCAATCTTATGTTTATGATTTAGCAGTACAATGTGCACTGTTATTACTGTCATGTAACAGACTGGCAGCTTTTCTTCAGTGAACTCGCCCTGCTAACAGGTGTTGATGCTGCTGGGAGCTGCAAACTGATGACTCACTGCAGCAGATGGGGGCCTGAACTGTATGTCCTGCTTGTACCAGAGGTGCTGCTGGACTCTTCTCAGGGAGGCACATCCCAGCCGGATTGGTCTGTGGAGAGTGGTTCACCTAGAATATCTCTTATTTTGGTAATAATGCTTGAGAATAAAACCATTCACAAAAATTGAACATAGGCAAGCTGTCCTGAAGCAGGCTGAAAAACCTGATGGTTTACATATATTCCAGATGCATTTGTACATGCTTTCCCTTCCTCAGAGGTCATCAGTGTCAGGATTAGGTGTACGTAGCAAAACAGTATAAATCCACCATCTTTGGTGTTACTGTCCCTGGTATTAAAAAACTCATTGCTTGCTGTTTAGCTTTCAACACACTATCTTTGCTTTGTGTTACAAGTGCAGGATAACTGGCTCTTGCAGTAGTTTGGTTTGAGGAATGCATTAGAATTTCCTTTTTCCCTGCAAGATACTCCGTGCTGGTTCCGGCAGGGTTTTGGTAGCGGGGGAGGGGCCCCAGGGATGGCTCCCGTGGGAAGCTGAAAAGCTCCCCTGGCTCAGAAAATGCGGCCACACCTCTGGCTCAAGCCAAGCCATCAGAGACACTGCATGCGCTTCTGCAATTAACATATGAAAGAAGGAGAAACGAACTGATATAAGACCTGAGAGCAGAGGAGAGGGTGGTGGAAGAGAAGTGAGAGCGATGCGGTAGCAGAGAGGAGAGCAGTGCCGGAGCAGAGATACCAAGGTCGGTGAGAAAGGAGCAGGAGGAGGTGCCTGAGTAGATGTTCCCCTGCAGCCCATGGTGACACGGCAGGCTGTCCTCCTGCAAGCCTTGGAGGAGCACGGTGGAGCCGCCCCGGAAGGAGGATGGTGGAGCACAGGTTGACCCGCAGTCCGTGGACCATGGCACCTGGACCTATCTGGACCTGCAGCCCGTACACCAGTGAGGAGATGTAGACCTGTAGGCATGGGGGACCACATGCCAGGGCAGGTGACTGTTCCCAAAGCAGACCGTGGCTCCGAGGGAAGCCTGCACTAAAACAGTCTGTTCCTGAGGGACTGCACCTCGTGGGAGGGACCCATGTCAGAGGGGATTGTGAAGGACTCTCTCCTATGGAAGGGACCCCATGGGAAAGAAGGGGAAGAGTGTGAATAATCCTTTCTCCCTGAGGAGGAAGGAGCAGCAGAAAACAATCTGTCAGATTGTTTCTGACTCTAAACCCCATCCCCTGCCCCCTGTGCCCCTGGAGGGAGGAGGCAGAGAAATGGTGAACGAAGTAATTCGGGCCCTGGAAGAAGAGAAAGGGTGGGGTAAAGTATTTAAGCTCTGTTTTGTTGTTGGGGTTTTTTTTTTGTTTGTTTTGTCTTTGTCCTGTTTCCATTTGATTAGTGATAAGTTAAATTGATGATTTATTTTTTTTTTCCCCAAGTTGAGTGTTTTGCCCGTGATCATAACTGGTGAGTGACGACTCCTTGCCTTGGTCTCACCCCATCAGCTTCTAGTTGGTTTTTGTCCTCCCTATCCCACAGGTGAGGGGAGGGGGAGAGTGAGCAACTGCATGGTTCTTTGGTGTTGGCTGAGCAGCCATTGGGTTCTTTGCTGTCGGTTAGGGCCAAACCATGACATAGCATCATTAAAATATCATACTTTAAACACACTGCACACATGCCCTTCATATTTTCCCCAGATGTATAGGTTTATTTCTATGATACAACTGCCTCCAATATTATGTCCAACAGTGAAGCATTTTGTGATGATACATACATATGAGAACAGACATTGTGGACAAAAAATAGTTGTTCCAAGCTACTAGTCATCAGATACAATGACAAGTGCTGAACTGCTTCGAGGCTTCCTCCCTTATATTAAGATCAGGAGTAGACTTTAACTATGCTTTTAAAAAAAACCTTTTTTGTCCTTTTTTTAAAGGTCATAAGCTCTTCTGACAAATCCCTGAGCTAGTCCTTCTAGTATGTCTCATTACTACCAATATTATTATATTTTATTGCCTCCCTTCTTAGATCCTTGCTTTCTCCAAAATTGCCCACTCCCTCACTTTAATGCAATTATTCCATTAAAACATGAAAACTTGTAAAAAGCTTAAAAGAAACAAAACTGGAGGAGAGGTAACACTAATTAAAAGGCATAAATCCCAAGACATAGAGACAGAAGAGGTTATACTAGTTTCTTCATCTAGTAGCAGTCTGATCTTAATTACTACCTTTTTTGCCTTGCTTTTTCTTTCCTTTTTCTTCTGTCTTCGCATACTCTTGATTACTGACCATCAAAAGTACTTTGTAGGTTCCCAGCAGAGAGGAAAAAGGATCAGGTCTGAATTTGTCTTTGTGAAGCACAAGCAATATTTTAGGAGTTTCACAATAGCTTCCTAAGCTCTATGGAAAAGACAAAAAAACTGTCAGGAGATCTGTCTGGGGAGTCTTTGAAGCAGTTCAGCTTCTACATATATTCATCACTAAGCTTAGTCATACATCTGTTGTGGACTATACTAATTTATTAAGAGTCTCTTATATAGCCTAGGCACTGTCTGCACTTTATACTGGATTTTTTTAAACCCATAACAAGTGGAGAGGCCTTTAAAAAAGCGTAACGCTGTTCACAAAAACTTTTGGGGAAACCCAGAATAACTATAATTACTATATCCTAAGCATTAAAGATATTTCAGAAATCTCTGCTTGTGTAGGACTGACTGAAAAATAGACTGCTGTTTTGCATTTGTTTGCTGCTGCTGTTGAAATGCAACATTTCAGTGAAATTTGTGGCTGAAATTTAAGATTTGGAAAGCTTGAGCCATCCTGGATTGAAGGTCACTGTGTGGATATGTATCTTGAAACTGCAGACTCATGTAACAGCCCTGCTTCTGCAAATGGACAGCACAGACACAAGGAAAAACACTGTTGATGAGTAGTATGTCTGCAGAAATGTATTCATTTGTGGCCAGTGTTCTGACAATGTGAAGGTGAAGTAGTAAGTAGGGTTCATGCCAACAGCATTGTTTATCTCAAACTCAAAAACACAATGTTATTGCTAAGGGGTGACCATGGCCCTTCTTATAACTATTTGTAAAGGAGAGCAGAGTGCAAGCAATTTTCCCACTTGTGGACTGTGGACAGTCTTACTACATTCTGTTCATTTTAAGCAAAGCAAAAAATAATATGAAGTTGTTAAATCATGAGCTGCTCTAAATGTCTCTTTTTTTGCAACTGGGTTGGTTTTACTAAGACAGTGCTCGTACACAGTTAGGACACAATCCAGCAGGAGAATAGTGAAGATTTGTGACTGCCCCTAACCAGTTGCTCTACACTATAGTGTTTTCCCTTATTGCACCAATGTATTATATTCTGAGGAACATATTGTACTGTTCTGTCAATACAATACTTTCCTTCAAGTTTGGTGTATTGCTTTGGTAAATAAAGTACATAAAGCCTCACCCCTTTTCCATTTGTGCTCCTATTGATTTTTAATTGATTCTTCAGAATTTCCAATAGTATTTCATCACAGTAACTCAACCTGCAATACACATCTTGAGATTAAAAATTAAAATAAAAAAATAAAAGAATCCTGGGTAACCTTCTTGTCACCTACAAATTAATTAAAACTTTTTTAAGTTTTAGGGATTTCTGTGTGATAAAACAGTGTTTAATATGCATGTGAGTTACTTTGTTGGAGTCCTTAGAGTAAAGCTCATTTTATTTTGCATTAAAAACCAAGCAGATCATATATAGCTATTCATGCAAAATATTCACACTTTCTTAAGAAGAAGGGAAAAAAAAGGTGATTACAAATTATATCCTTGTCAGGGGGAAGGAGAGGAGAAGAGAGGAGAGGAGAGGAGAGGAGAGGAGAGG
>NW_009953295.1:7997838-8023191 GCF_000747805.2 Chaetura pelagica | reverse complement strand
GAAGGGAAGGGAAGGGAAGGGAAGGGAAGGGAAGGGAAGGGAAGGGAAGGGACAAACTGTTACAATTCTGTAGTTTTTTATACTATTCTGGTTATATGGTTAGTTTTTTCAAACTCACCCATCTGAATGGTTTAGACTCTACAAAACCCAAATACTTTCCACTTAGGAAAAGACTGCAGAACAAGGACTTAAAGATTCCACAAAGCACACTTAAAAATTGTAAGAGCTAAAGGTTAAAAAACAAAGGTCTAAAGATTACAGTACTTAGAATACTTAAAAATACTTAACAGAGAGCCATCACACCATAAACAGGGTATTCTGAGCAATCCATAACACTCTGAAGACACTAATTAAGCTGGTCCATGCTGACCTCTTCAATCTGGGAGTCAACAAACCTCTCAGTCATAGAAGATATTGCCACAGTTGCCCTTTGGTTTGCTAGATAACCGTATCATCAGCTGGATAACCCATTTGCAGCTTGGTGGAGGCCTTGACTTGGCCAAACAAAAAAGCTGGCTCTATGACTGAAGAAAAGGCTTCAGAGTACAAAAAAGCAACAGTACTCTTGGGACAAGAAGTAAAACAAACAGAACAGCAGAGGCAGGAATGAGATCAAAAGGTCTAAAGAGAAGTACAAGATGAGACAAGAACAGACGTCTGGATAGCAGCCACATTTCTGCAGAATATTTCTTAGCAGGCGATGGAGACTCTCCCCAGATGATGAAGTCAGTGTCACAGCTGCAGAGTCAGACCCAGAATAAACGGGGGAGGTGGAGAGCTAGGGTGTGGGAGGCAGGGAGACAAAGAAATTTTGCCATGTTGTGTGATATAGTTGTAGGCAGCCAGATGTACAATCAATTCCATTCAAGAAAGAGCTGCAGGCATCTGTCAAAGCAACACCTCCCCCATGGAGCTTCCTCCTATCTGGCTAACGGATGGCTTCACACTTGCCAAACTTATTTGTTCATCAGTAGAAGAGCAGCACTGAAAGCCATCCCTTATTAACCTCCTCCAACAATTTGATCAAAACTCATATCCAAAAGTACAATTATCTGGACCACAAATCACTTTTCTTCCCAGATATTCAGTGTTTCTTTTGTACATCACTTTAACATCAGAACACCAGACTTCCTAACTAAATCTGAATAATCCTGAATAAAATAAAATTCTGAAGTGTCTGGGCAAAATATTATGATTTCTGAAAATCAGCGGAAATGTGATGTGTGAAGCTTTCTCTAATGTTAGAAAAGGCAGTGTAAAAGGCTCCTTCTTTCCTGATCTACACAGAAAAAAAAATATCCTTTATTCTATTTCAACTTCACTGTGGCTGTTACCATGGAGAATTAAGGGAATGATTTCACAACATGATTACTGCACAGATACTCAGAGAGTCCAAAAGACAAAGAACAAAAACTCTAACACTAAAACTGAACATCAGACAAATCATACTGGTAACCAGACATATCATACATGAGTCCTGTACATGAACTGCCTTTGTGTATTTGACTCTGCTGTTTATGTGACATTAACAGCAACAGGGTAGTTTAAGGTGGTCAGAATAATAAATCCAGTTCTTCCTGGGAATCACATTAAAGAGCGTGTATAATTCAAAGTACTGTTTGATTATTTTTCTTTATTATAAGGAGCAAAAGAGATAAATCTGGCTTGTTCATTCTGAAGCAAGAAGAGAAACTAAAGGTGCAACTCTTAAGAATATAAACCAAGAGGCATTTGGAGCAATTTTCCTTAAAAAGGACAGTCATTCAAGGGATTATAGTTCATCGCTTCCCTAAGTTCTCCCACAGAGAAGTTATTCTTTCAGCAACCTCACGTGTTCTTGATCATTCATACTTGAAGCTTTAGTGCCATTGACTGCTCTCACTTTTTTGGGGATTAACCTGATTTCAATGAGGCAAGGTTGTGCTCTGCAAGCTTAGAGCACAGAGCCTGAAATATATTTCAGGACCAGCATAATGCCAGTCCACAACTACACAACCCTGAAGTGCCACAGAGTTTTGTTTTGTAGTGACTTTCAGAGAGAACAACTTTGATAAATAGGCATCACTGAGTAATGAGACAGAATTATGTTTATCTCCCTGAACTGTTCAGGCTTTCTTAACGAGACAAATTGATAATTTGGGTCTCTGAATAAGGTTTAACCTTGGAAGCTGCACTATGAAAGCTTGTCAACATGGGGTAAGCCTTCAAAGAGTCATGCAGGGGTTTAACTCTGTTGTTTTCATATACTATTCAAGAGTGAAGGCCTGCCTCCGCTTTTTCATTTGTGGAACATCTAGGTGAAAGTGAGAAGTAAACATGTATACATACATACGTATACATATAATTATTGTTTTTCCTTTATATATTATGTCAGAATTTCTTCTGTTTAGTTGAGTCATTCATGTTGATTGGCTGCAAAGGAAGAAATTGTTTCTCAAGAAAGGGATATGATCTGAGTAGGTAATGTCTCAGGGGTGTTCCCTACCCACTCCTAGACAATTTTGTGAGTAATCTATAATTAAAATGACTGTTACTTAAGGTATCTAATAACACATTTCCACACACACATGCCACATTGCCACAGACATGTGCCAGAGGCCACATATTCCGTGATTATAGATAGGCCTCTTTTGCGTACACCCTAATACTTTTAAAATGAGATGTTATATGATTTTTTATATTTTTTTATATATTTTTTTTTTAGGTTTAGTTTGCTAATAGAAAGACTACTATCAAATAGGAATGAGAACCACTCCCATTACAGCAAACTTTTTATGTTAATAAATTAGGTCTAATTTGTATTCCTTGTCAGCTTAGGCTACTGAAAATATTCATATAACCCTTGATAAATACAAATCTATTTTTACCCAACTTCTAGATTCTGGAACTCAAAGCTGACATCACGATCTGGAAGCCTTACTAAATTAGTTGTTTATATTAGTTGTTTATATGTTTCTGTACTCTTACACATGAAACTTCTGGGTGCTCTGCAACCTTTTTTATTAGAATTGTGCATCGTTATGAGATCAAGAGCCTTTCAATAATGTGTTTTTGTGTTTATCCACATGATTAGTCCTCCTGATTCCAACAGAAAATTGGAGTTCAGTTACATTTTAGAGCCAGTCTTCAGGAATTTTGTCACCATTTGACTCAGGTTGACAACAATGCTCTCAATCCCCTCCCCCTCCCTCCCAGGTAGGGAAGGAGAGAGAGAAAAAGAGAGACTTTGCTGGATTGAAAACTAAACTACACAGCTTTAATCAAACACTAATGATAAAAGAAAATATATACAATTGTATACAAATGTGTTCAGATATATACAAAAGCCTCTCACCTCCCCTCACCCCCAGCAACTCCCACAGCACTCTCCTTAGCTGTGAACAGTCCCGAAGAATCCCGGATCTGCCATAGAAAGCACAGAGTGATGAGGGTCAGGAGAGCTCGAGCCTAAGGGACGACGGCAATGGATGGACAGAGTCTTCCCTGGACACCGGCCATGGACGGAAGAGAAGGGAGGGAGAAGCAAGAAGGAAGTTGTCTTCTGTGATCTCTGACCTTCCTTTGAGCTTACGTAGATATATGGAATGGAATATCTCTGGCCAGTTTTGCTGTCTAACTCAGCCTCCTACGGGGGGGGCACAGATCTCCCCATAGTGCCTGAGCCAGCAGAGTGAAGATGTGCCCTTGAAGACCCAGCAGTTACAACAACATTCCAGTTGATACCAGCCCAAGCTGGGACACTTTGCTACTAGTTAAAAGAAAGCTTACTGAAGGAAAAAAAAATCAGTAGAAGGAAAAATAACTTATCCTGGCTCAAACCAGGACAAATTTACATTTGCTCTAAATGTCTTTGCCAAAAACTTTTCATATCTGTAATCATTAAATGTATTCTGTGGGATAGGAATTTTCAGATTACATTTTCCATTCTGGCTTTCCTTTAATGAATTCAGGCTTCTAAACCATATTTATGTATGTATTCAATGCGTACATGCAACAACAACAACTAATTAGAAAAGTAAAAAATGGAAATGTCTTCTCATTAAATACTTGACCCACTGCTCAGCCATACCAGTTAGCTGAATAAAATCTATATATATTTTAAAGAGGGGGAAAAAAACAAAAAAAAAACCAAAAAAACAAAAAACACCACACTTTTAAAAAGGCAAGAATTTATTTATTTTTTTTAAGTCAATTTACAACAAACTTAGTAGGTCTACTCAGGTAGTATTCTTCACACAAGGTCACTGGTATACATTCTTGTGAAGACTAGTGAGTAGCGTTATTTCAAAACAGATTCAAACTAAACCAGAATATATCCCATAATATTTTAGTGTTTACCACACTGACAGATGTTCCTACTCACGATCAACAGATTTGCATTATAGGCTTTGAGTTACATCCAAGTCTAGGCCAGGAGGAATGCAAGGGGGTGCGTGTTGTTACCCCACCCTCTAGCCCACAACTTCCTCAGGAAAAAAAATTACCAAAGAAACCCCTCACACTATGGTCAAAAGAAAGAAGCAAATCTTGTGTAAGTAAATGCATACTCCATTTGTTGTGTTCATCTTCTTCATAATTCTTTTATTAAATTGAAATGCTAGCAAATAAATTCTCTGCTTTTCACCTTCTCCTACATAACAAGACTATCTAGAAATAAGTCTGTGAGAACTGTTATTACTCATGTTCAAATAAGCATTAAGATATACATTCAAATGGCTGAGTTTATAGGTGTAGAGTGCTAAAACCAGTAAGGGTTCAGATAGTACTGCAGTTTAGAAGTGTCTGAATTCAGTTTGTTTGTGATAACCATCTTTGTGTTCTCTATCCACAGCAAGTATAAGGTAATTTTAAGTTAACCCAGGGCTGAAGAAAGTCAGACTAAGTTAAACTATTTTGCTTTTGTCTCAGACTTAGAGTGGGCTTTTGAAAAGTCCATGTGCAGTAAGTTAGTCATGCATTCAAGACCTAAGAATATACCCAAGAACTAATTATAATATTGCATCTTGCAAAACAATTGCTAAGGAATAAATAGAATAAAGAAGAAAGTTTTCTTGGTATGCCAGTTTTTAAAGTATGTTAGCGAGATATTCAGCAACAAATATGATTGGTGTATATGTTATATTTAAAATGCCAAAGGGTGCCCACATGCAAGGGTGCTATACATGCTGACAACAAATTAAACTTACGATCTATATAGTAATAGCATCACATCACAGTGTAATTAGTTTACTAGCCAGTGAGTAAGAATAGCAGATCCTATAATAATCCCTTACATAATTTCCTTTGTAAGCAAAAGACAGCAAAAATTATCTGTTTTCTCTGAAGTGTATGAACAGATCTTGTAGAATAAACATTAATGTAATCACAAAAATTGTGTCTATCAGCTCTGAATAGGCATCAACAGCCAGTTCTTTCAGATACTGCTTGCATGTAGAACAAAATTCATTCCTGAACCAAATTGCACAAATTCTATGGGCCTTGCAAGACTGCAAAAACATACGTATGCTTAAGCTAAGCAGAGGACTATTGAGAAAGCACCGAAGTTAACACACTCAAGACTATTACATTATTATGTTACAAGACTGTGTTGCAGTTCATGGTCACATATACGTTTACATTCCTTCCTATCAGTTGTGCGTCACCTCTACATTTTAGCTGATTAATTCACCTTTATCAAGACAAGTCTTGGCTCTAGCACACACTGAAAAAGAAGCCACTGGTTTTACAGCTGCTGAGAAAAATTAAAATGTTTAGAGCAAGAATATGAAATTAACAGTTTTTTAGTGTCAATGATTAATGGAAACCTGTCCTGAAGAAAACTATTAACCCTGTTTCTTCTTCCCGTGGGATAATAAAACCTATAGTAAACATGACCTCCCAAAATTAGTTTATCTTGGATTATAATTTGAATCTTTAATGACTGAAGCAGTTAAAGGAAGTAACTATTACCTATTATTCACTTTATATGCTGAGTACACTCTGGAGAAACTCTTCACCATATGATTACATATACCAAAATACAAAAATTATAGATGGTGTTTCCATATATGTCCATAATTATATTCAGTTTATTATCAAGCTTTCAAGTAGGGTTATATACACTCCTCAAAAAGGGGTTTGCTAGAGCTTATAAAAATAGCTCCTTGTGCACTCAAGTTGGTGACACACTCAGCCTTTGTTGATGCTAGTGAACACCCTCATAAAAACAATTTAATGAGTGTTTAATTTCTTTGATTTTAAAGGGATTAAAAGGAGCAATGCTTGTATGACTAAGTCAAATCACATTCCTCAGTTGCCACCCCAATACTGTTGCTCCTTCCCAGAAAACAATCTTGGACTTTGGGAATGGTGGACACAGTCAGAATGTCTCTGACTTGTGGTTGTTTAGAAACGATGATGAATATATGAGGTTTTTTCAGCTAACTAGCTACTAAAGAAGGAAAAAGATATATGCCAAACCACTGCTGAATCATGTCAGCTAGTAAATCCCTAACTTCAAGGCTCCCAACTTAACTGGGGGAAAAAAAAATTGTTGGGAATTATTGCACAAATATACGTGTTCAGCTGCACGTATTTTGAGAGCAGTAGCAACTCAAGAAAGCACGTGCGTGGGGTTGGAGTAAGTGAAATGAGATAGGACTGCATGTTGCACATAATGGTTTGCAGCACAAAGCAGGTTTCTGAAAGACTGTGTTACTGCTGTGACCTATTTTTTATTTCACATTATGAACCAAAATTTACAGGCCGAGAACTCAAAGGAAAGATGTTCCTCCAAGAGACATGCAGTAGTTCTGGGTACAGTGCCTGGTAGTGCTGTGAGTTCCTTCTGTGAGTTGCTCAGTTTCTCAGGCCTTCCCATTTTACAGGATTAACATTATTTTCTCTTTTACTCCTTGTTTGCCTTTTTTCATTAAGAACAGGAAGTATCTATTTCAGCAGCCAACCTAGTGAAAAAAATCCCCGTTAGAAGTAAAACTGAGTTCAAAAAAAAGGAGGAGTGAGCCAGGGGGTCAGAGATACAGATGTGTATGTGTTTGTTTTGTGTTTTTAAGATTACATATGGTAAATAATTTTATTAATATATTTGATGAATTATCCCTGCTGGGAGTTAGAATGAAAGCCAAAGTTAAACATTCCAAAAACAATTCAAAAAATTCATGAAGGGTGAAGCAAGCCAGATCAAGAAGTGACAAGCTCATTAATTACTAGAAGATGACCAGGTATTTCTGGGGAACGATTGCATTATATCTAGTCTTCTTTTCTTGTTCTTTCTCTGAGCTTCTTCTGTTACTGGATTAGATGTGCTCTTGGTCATCTCTAATAGCATACTTCTTCTAGTCTTTAATTTGGGTTTACAACTGCTGTCTAAATTGGCTGTATGTACATGTGAGTGTATGTATATATGCCCATATATATATAAGCTGTATATCCTTTATAAAGGTACATAAATTTCAAGTGGAATATTACTAAAATAGTGCTGTATTAACATTACATTATTTTTCTGTGTAATTGGGTTGGCTTTTTTTTGTATGAGACTCCACCATTTAGGACAAGAGAAAGAAGAGAAAAAAGGGGAAATGGTAGTGTGTGGTGCAGGGAGGACATCACCAGCCACAAGGAGACCAGAGCTGTGCTGGCTTTCTATGCAACATCCATTTCAGTTGGCAGTCAAGGGCCTTTAGAGGCTCTGTCTTAAAAGGCCCTAGGAGGCCCACCAGAAGATGGATGCCGACCCATTTAGAATGCAATGCAACAAAACCAGATTACTGCCTTGAAATCAGTGCTATTCAAAGGGCATTAGAATAACATTGTATTGTTTCCTAACAAGATTAACCACTGCCAGAGTCTCAGCTCCCCCAGTCACCTCTGCACATATGGATAGATGTTGCCTTCGTCTTACGTTTCTCATTAGAGAGGGTAAGGAAGCCATGTGTAGAAACCCTGGCTTGTCACTTGTAGTGCTGACATGATCTGCAGGCCTAAGCAGATACCGAAATGCATCTCAATGGATTGCAAAAAGCTAAAAATCTAAAGTTACACTAGATTCCCAGATTTTTTTTTTATTTTTTTTTAATTGTCATCATTCCCTGGAATAGGTTAGGTATGCAGATGTACTGAAAGAGTCACTGGTATTGTCTGGATACTGAAGTGCAGAGGGCCATGGTGTCTAGAGTCACAAAAGAAGCAGTAATTCTGTGTGACTACTTTAGGGTTTGCATTAACTCACCTTCTGGGTAAAGGCAGCACTGCAGTTTCTGCGAGGTGTAATGAGCCCTGTTTCTTCAATGACAGTTCACAAAAGGACTTACACCCACGGAAGTGCCCATACAGGTGTACACACACAAACACCACTAGTGTCAAAGCAATAAAAGAAATTCTCAGCTTCCACAGTTTAGCTTCCTGATGTTAGTTACTTGCCTGCTACAGGCTTTCGTATATATTCCTTCTAAATTGATCAAATAGTTATAATTTTCCTCTAATCATAAGAATTCATGGAACTTAATTTTAAAAATAGGATATATAATTTAACTTTGTATTTAAGAAAATTAGCTTTAGACCTGTTCTTGGAAAGAGGTGTTTCCTGCATGACCTGCTTTTCATACTCAGAGTTAAAAATTCTTTTGCGTCATTTAAGCATTTTAATAGGAAAAAAGTAATTTATTGCCATGAGCAAAACTCTTGAAACATCCTAATAAGCCAGTTGGTAACCTCAAAGACATTCAGGAGAGAAAAAAAAAAAAAACACAGCAGAAAAACTTTCCTTCATTCCTGTTCCACTCCCCCTTCCCAATTCTGCCAACAGCAGCCAATAAATGCAAAGTATTGTAGTACCTACAAATAAAGTTTTCTGATTTCCAAAATACTGGTTTATCACCCTTAGCTTGTATATCTGCTGTAATGTTGCCATTTAGTTTGTTAAATGAACTCTGTATCCGGAGCATATATGGATGTGCCTAAACTTTCCTCAGTGTTTTGACTGAGAATGTTCCATTTCTGCATTCCTGTTGCTTGAAGTTGTCAGAGGAGAAACTTAACTCTGCCACTAAACAAAGACCTTTTTGATATTTTTTCTAAGCTGTTGCTGAGTGATTTTTGCATGTTTACCATTAAGCAAACCTACAGGAACTGTATAGGCATTGTAAAGCTTCATGCTATGACACAGTGTAATGACAAGGGAGGAAAAATTGTCAGCTACAAGAATACAACTCTTTTCTCACCATTTTCAGTCACCTGCATGTTGATTGTAACAACACACAAAAAAACAGGATATCTCAGTGTGTTGATATTTCTGCTTCCTTCTATTCTTTCCAGTCAAATTATTTTCCATTAATTCATGACACTTTGATAGCATTTGCTGGGGAGACCAAAAATAAAATAAAATAAAATAAAATAAAAAATCAGTGAATAAGTCATTTGTAAGGAGAAAAAAAAATAAAATGAACCCTTTTTATGTCACTATAGCAGATGCAGAATGGGGCTCATTATGCAAATAATGTTTTGCTTCTTTTCTGGCTATTGCAGTTGGAGAGGAAAAAAGGTAGATTAAAGTAACACAGCTCCATAAGAGTTTAGTTAATTATATCATATGTTCTCAGCATCCAAAGATAAACAGTCCTAGAAATACCTATATTAAAGCAGGTAAGCTGAACATATCAATGGTGCTTAGAAGCAGAGCTGCTCTGGTGACAGAAAACCTATTTCAGGCAGTTTCAGGGGGATTTTTTTTTCCCTTTTTAATCAATTTTCCTTCAAAACTTGTAGAGATTCCTCTTCTAAATACTTCCCACCCCTTACTGTCACCAGTTGAAATGTAATAGAAAAAAAAATAAATAAAAATCAACTTTAAAGCAAATTTATATTAATAAAAAATTGCCTTTTTTTTTTTTTTTAATGGCTGAGCTTGGATGACTTTGACATTATTCCAAATCTTTATTCACTTTTAAACCTTCTACTTCTCCACCCCCTTAATTGCTATAATGCTTTTATTACCATAGTGGGTATCGGTGACCTACTTCATCGTTTAGGATGGCGTGAGCACTTACTTTTTAGATCATTGACTAGTCTAAGAATGAGACTCCCAGACTGAAGTACTATGAATTCTATCCTAGTTAAATAATTTGAATTTCCCTTTGTAAGTTCAAACTTGTCACTACAGAAGTTTAAATATCTTGAGCACTTCCTGATCTTTACTTTGAGTCGGATTAAACCTCTCTTATAGTTATGTAGGTCAGTTACTAGTTGAAACAAAAGTATCTCAGCTACTATTCCTGAAGCATTGACTCACTAACCAAATTCTTTTCCAGAATGGTAGCCTTTTCTACCAATGTACTTTGTAAACTGGAAAGTTCTGACCCCAGTCAACAAATGAAAAATGTAATTATTTTTGTACTACCTTGTGACGTAGAGAGGCAGTGTGATGGGTAAGAAATGTTTAAGAAAAACTAACATAGTAAATACACTTTGAAACACTCTAACAAACGAATCCTAGTTCATGCCTAACATTTCAGTCCCACACTGAGAGCGATTACTGTTGACAGCTTCATTTTTCATAAAATGGAGGTAATTACCTCCTTACTTTAGAATGTACAAATGAAAAGCATAGTCCACAGGCTATATTCTCTATTTTGTTTCCAAGTGATATCCAAGATGGCACTTAAGCGTTAAAATATACTTAAGCAGAAATTGGATGTCTAAATTTTGGAGTAAATTAAAAACCAAACAAACAAAAAACCACAACACCCAAAACAACAACAAAAACAAAACAACAAACACCAAAAAAAAAAAACAAAACAAAAAAACAACAACAAAACAAAACAAACAAAACCCTCACAGATACAAGAAATCTAAACAGGACAAAACCTGTGTTTCCTGTATCACTCAAACATCTGAATTTTCTAGCAAAATGTTTGAGTAGGGCACTGACATTGTGCTAAGAGATTGTCTCTGCCTACAACCTACTTGAACACCAACCTCCTACCAACAGCTGGCAGAAGCTTCACCACATCCCAGGTCATCCTTCCTAGCCTTAGTACCAATTAATGGATGAGAAAGCTTTTTTTTGCTGGAAGTGAAATTCCTTTCCTTGATCGTAAAGAGAATTTAAGACATTCATTGGAGGCACCTAACAGGTGGAGTCAATCTGGAGCAACTAGGTCAAAGCGCAATGAACTTCCTGAAAGGAAGGGAATAGTGATGTTTTATAGATGCATTGTATACCAGGTAAGTCTCCAGGTTGTTTTGTTGTTTTTTTTCTGAAACAAAATGTAAGATATTTCTTAACAATAAAGCAAGCTATCTAAATAACAAAGCAAAACAAAAAAAATCTGTAATTTTCTAGAAAATGATCACTTATAGCCAGTTTTAACAAACCCTGTTTATCTGTGTTTGTCTTGCTTTATTATATGTTTTATGCTTATTACTGGAGAGGAAAATATATCTCAAAAGAGTAAAAAACCACCAGCACTCATGCAAAAATATTAATCTTCACCTTGTCTTAGTGATGAGAGAGTGTTTTGTTTCTTTTATTCTCACCTTTAGAAAACTCCGCAAGTCTAGTCTTGCTTACAGCCCTGAATTCATTATTTTCTGCTTTCTTCTTGTTCCTTACTCATTTCCCGAACCTCTTCTTAATTGTCATTTTCTAACTAGCCCTTTTTGGTGTTTGGAGATTTTATTCCTACCATTCCAACTTAGAGTGAAATCCTGGGTTCTCAGAAGTCAGTGGCAAATTTCAGCCTGGCTGTTTCCATCTTTTCATCTGGCTATTGTGCTGGTCTTTTTTGTTTTTTAAATCTCTTTTCAAAAACACTGTTCTCAGATTTGAATATTTCAGCACACAAAAGCAAAAAAAGAACCACATAATCAAACAAATACAAACCTATCAGTTTCCCCAACAACACAAGCAGAATGTGGAAGCAAGGGAGCAAAATCTATGTAAGTAGTGCAGATAATTGGGGAATCAACTCAAAATTCCTGGGCTTTTCTTACTTTCAAGAAATAATTCAAGTCTTCAGTGCCTCAGTTTCCTCCTTCATGATATGATAATTACATTTCTCATGAAGAAGCCTTGACATTTGATCCAGAAAAAAACAAACAGTACTTTATTAGTATTGTTGTAATGCACCACCAAGGAATCTGATCATTCCATGCTAGGGGTGGTCCTAGATTGTATCAAGACTGAGATAAAGCAGGACTTAGTCTGAAACAGTTATCACTTTTTCCATGACTGAGCTAAAATCTACTCCTTTGTTCTTTCTCACAAGTATGCAATCTTGAAGAAAAAAATAAAAAAAAATTTAAAAAAAAGTATATTTACATTCTTATTAAAGACAATTAATACATTACTCATTAACTCTAATGTCACCAAAATAGATGAGGTAGAGCACATCAAATAAAAAAATACGTATTCATAATATCAAATTAGGATATGTGAAATTATTTTTTTAAAATGCTTTTATTCCATATCTTTTTATCTATTGAGGTACAAGTTATGAAAATGAATCTCTAGAATAAAGATTTGAATACATCTCTATAACTCTAATGATTTATGAACTGCAGTGCATTTTGGTAGTTAGGTGCCAACAGTTTGTTCTTCTCCTTCAAAACAGAGTTATCCAAACATACATAGAGCTAGAAAGTTGTCAGGCTCTGAGTCTTGGTCCCATAGCTTACTAGTTAATTTACATATATTTTAGCAAAAGAAATCTGATGAGAAATTAAATAAATTATTATGCTCTCATAATATATAAATCTATTCCATTCTTTATTAGAAATCTTTTACAAAGAATATTAGATAATTAAGCTGTTATATAGTAACTCATGCATATCAAATATCTCAGCCAAGAAGGTTAATTGAAGCTCCCTCTTCATCACTGTAAATGTCTTCAAACTGCTTTGACTAGGTCAAGTTGAAACAAAATAGGCAGACTCTAATAAATGCTCTGAACAAATTAATGACAGAAAAAATCTAAAGGGAATAGCATATCTCTGCAGATTTCTGCTTTTTAAAATACTATCACAATATTTGAATATTTTTTTTTAGTTATTGACTTGTAATATCAACTAGTATGTCCTTATAAAAATGTAGAAAAAAAAAAAATGCTTGTCTCGATAGGTACCATTATTAAGTCAGAAATTCCCCCTAGGTGCTAAACATTGAACATTGTGCATGGACCATGTTCTTCTCTGGCAATAATTAAGACAGATAAGGTTTTGTCAGTATTTATTATTTCCTTGTGTTTGTCTCACCTTATAGTGCAACATACTGACTAAATATCTGCATAAATTGGAAACAATTGAAAAATTAACTCAGTGGGGTACAAACCACAGTCTTGGGAGTCAGCTAGCTTCAAGTAAGTTACAAAACTGTGGTAACACAAATTTTAATTCACATTGGTGTTACTGCATGGTAAAAACTCTCAAGTATTGACTTCAACATTCACTGGATATACATAATCCATTTTACTTGTATTTTCCTTTTACTTATGTTGTGAGAGGTACACAACAAGGAAAGACTGTAAAGTCTGGGCTTGAAGGAGGTGGAGTGATGTTGCTTTTTTAGTTTTAATTTAATTTTGTTTATTCTCTTGCAATCTGCTAATTTAAAATGTACATATCCTACAGTACTCAGTCCCGTTTATTTCAGGTCTTCCCTAGTTGAGCTGCTTTATTTCACTGGTTTCCAGCCCTTCCCCTAGAAAAACTCCTCTTTATCCTTTTTTGCATAATGGTATAAAAGAATCCCTAACTATTGAACCATGATACAGTCTTTCACTGCAACCAGTTTCTGAGGGAGAAAGCTATAAATAATTATCAAAGTATAATGAACATTGCTACTAAATGCTAACTAAATGCCTCACTGGAAAATTTGAAAGGCATTAATTCAGAAAACAGATTCTCTTTATCTCCCATATTTCCTGGTTCTAATCCCTCCTTTTTATTTATTAGTAAAGTACTTTGCATGAATGAAGCTTCTTTGTTTCTTCAACATTGATTTCCTTTTTCTCATTTAAGGCCTCATTCTGTTTCATTGAAAACAATGGCAATTTGGTCACTGGCTTCAGGAAAGGTCTGATAGTGAGAAATGCTGCCTGTGTCCAGGCCTGGTTGAAGTCAGCCACCAGGTAAGAGCTCTCAGAATCCCTTCGGATCAGGATCCCCAGAGTGCAACTTCCTTTGTGAGACTTAATGATTTGCGATCATAGTAAAGCTGATTACTTGGTCAGGGATTATGACTTTATGCAAAGCGTAAATAGCAAGAGTAGGTGGATTTCTAAGTCCACCTCTTCTGCAACTCTCTCTTTTCATGCAAATAGCTCTAATTATACCACATAGCAAGAGAAAGAAGAGAATGGGAGTCACAGAAAAACAAGGTGCTGAGAAGCAGTTTCCACACACTGCTGCAAGTCCAAAATTTGAAGCAGCAAAAATTGTCTATCTATCATTACCTGCTCTAGAATAGGCAGGAAAATATGAACCATCATTCTTCATGGTAGCAAAATAACTTTTGTATTAGAGTATCAGGACCAAAAAAAATGTAATTGTCAATGAAAGCATTCTGACACTGTTACAAAAGTGTTTTGTGCAAACACATTTCTACCATATTGTAGACTGGTTACATTTACAAAACAGATCTTTCAAAGATGGTTTGGAGTTTTGGGGGGGCTTTTTGCCAGATTTCTTCGTAAGGATGTACTTTGTCCATCATTAGGACTCCAAACTGTGCATGTGTGCATGTCTGTAAATTAATCCACCAGGACAAGAAAAGGGAATTTTGATTGGAAGGTCCTGTCAAAGTCTATCTGAGTGATAGTTGTGCTTTTCTTCAGTGTAATCTGTAATCCTCGTTTCCACTGGTTAGATATAATTCATTGTCACACACACACCACATCCTCTCTTTCCTCAGTACATCCAGCTAAGAAAGATTCTCCACAAGCTATTTACATTCTGCTACACTTGATATATAGGCTGATGCTCACAAATTACCCAGTCAGAATCTTCCTTGGAAACACCTGTATTTTATAGTATATCTCAGAATTTACTGCTTGTCAGGGAGGCATATGACCTATTATACGGTGTCAATCATGGCCTAAAACCTTTTACTTAGAGCCTTCAAGCTGTTTTTTCACACTGTTAGAGGAAATCTGACATCTCATAAAATTTAGAAATGAATTTTCACTGTAGGACAAAAAGGGAAGAGACTGAAACTATCACTAATTAAGCAAAAGATAACATACCGTGTGTCAGGTCCAGACGTGAATGAAGGTATTTACAGAATGTTTTAGGGAAAGCAACGTGCTAGCAACCGATAAGAGTTGCTTGTTATTTTATTCTTTCTAATGCAAATCACAGCTGCTTTTCCCTCATTTAAAGTTTCAAATCTTATATCAGAAGTACATGTTATTAGATATAAATTCTTTTAAAATAAAACTATTATTTTCTAATTTCAATTAGAGAAACACTTAAAAACTGTTAAAAAAGGCTAAACCAACACAAAACCATGTGATACTCCTATCCTGCACATGGATGCCACCTCTCTATAGGAACAGTGGATAGTAAATCAAATTGCATTCAAAATGGTAAGTCCAAGATATAAATGGACACAAGATTGCTAGGGAAAAACTTATTTTGCTCGTACCTTAAAACAAAAGGCTATGCTAAATTTAAAAATGGGTGACAGTTTAAAAAAATTAAAAAATAATTTAAAAAAAAGACTTAAAAAGAAGAGTCTGCCTCAGGAAAACATTTGCATTACTTGAGCATTGCGACTTCATCCTTCGTCATGCTATCTCCTTTCCACACTTCATGAAAAAATGTGCTGGACTCCACGCCCTGAAAAAGGGTTGAATTTCAGTGTAGTGAAGACCATATCTTAGTCTCTGCCAGGAAGATTCCAAGACAATTTGTGGAATCTTAAAGCTACGAAACAGAAATCAAGGCACATATAAGTAATGCACCATGTTTATGTAAATTATTTAGGTTTCAGAAATGTGATCTTTAAAAGAGCAGAGTATAGAACAAGTAAATCCATCTCTATGTCATTACCTTGCCCCTGCTCCTCCATGTGGTATTTTTAAATTGTAATACACATGCTGTAAAGTTGTGCCTGGAGTGTTTTGTCTTGGACAACTTGCTGGTGAACACTCGCCACATGACAGAGGAGTTTTTCCTGCATAACAAGATGTATTTCTACAATTCAGTCCTCAAATCACAACAGATTGCACAACTGAAAATGAACTGCAGAGCTGACATTGCTGTGATTAATTTGATCAGGTAATTTGTTATTGGTACATGGAGAAATACAGAGGAAGATGAAGCCGCCTCCAGCCTGTCATAAATTTCAATGCAAGTGAGTTCTCCAGAGATCTGTTTTTAAATATTTACATGTATCTGTTACTCGAATTCATCTAATCAATAACATGAGAATCATCCCATTTATATATTCAGCAGCACAACAAAACCCCACAAATTTTACATGGAAAATGAGTAACTTAAAAATTCAATGAGATATTTTTATAAACGTTATCTAAAATTCTAATTTCCAACAATAGTCATCAAAAAAGCTAATCAATTAATTCTACTCTAGTTTGTCACAATAAACTTTCACATTTTGGTTTCCATGTTTTTCTCCTTCTCAACAAGGGTGTAAAACTGTAAAATTAGTAGGAAATATTGGTGGGGGCTAAGTACCAGAAGAGCCTTTGGAAGCTAAACCATCAGTTACCATTTATCTCTCTCATTCTCAGTGAAGCTCTAAATAACACACTTTGACATGCTCAGATCTGTAGCCATAGATAACATTTTTGTCCCAAAGTGAAAATATGCCTTCCTAGTTCAAGCAGTTTCAGCCAGTGGGCAATAATTTTAATTTTTTGATGGCATAGCAAATTCAAATATTCACTCTTCATCAGTCTTACTAATTTTCTATTAAACTGCTCCTAAACCCCAATGCTTAAAAACCCCCATGCTTAAAAAAAAAAAAAAAAAAAAAAGGAAAATTTAAAAATACTGAGAAAGCTGTAACAACTTCAAATGTGTTAAGAGTTCAAAGTATTAGTATCATTTTAATAAAAGCCTTCCTAATAGTATCCATAGACATAGTAGTATAACACATCCAGATAAGCATTAAAGATCATTACTTATTTAGCTTTGAAAGTTCTTATTTCACCTTTTTCTGATTAAGTGTGACCTGGGAAATATTTAATGCAGAAAAGATGGGAGAGAGGACATATTTCCTCTAAAGCACAGATTCCACTCAATACGCTTTATAATTCACTGTTGCAAGAGTCAAAACTTGCTATTTTTTAGCAATTGGTGTTCAAATGTTGCAACCAGAAGCCATGTGACCCCAAAATGCTAATCTGATTATTCTTGGTCTCATGGATTTAATCATCTCTTCCTAGATCTTCATATTTTGAAGCATTATTTTTGGCTCCAGCCTTCCCTCTCCATATACCTAGAAAAGTACATATAGCATAAAACGTTTAATGTTTTCACTCTAGCTTACCTCCCTGTAATTGGAATGTCTTCCATGCACCTAGATATACTCTCTTCTTCATTAGAAAATAGTATTCATTTCCTTAACTACTAAAAAGTAGGTATTTATAAAAATAGCAAGGAAATGTATCATCCTATCTTATATACATGGAATTGTTGGTATTTCTGCAAGCTCTGTTTTCCTTTCAACCTGCCTGTCATTTACTTATGTGGAAGCAAATCTTTACTTTATTGATTATTTATTTATTTTTTATTTTAGGAATTACAGCATCTGTTTATTAAGCTAGCAGGATCAGAATAACTAAAACCATGGCTTTTCGTTTCTACAGGCTTCTTTGCCTTTTGACAAGTAAATATTGAGTATCACAAACAGGTATCCAAACACTTGCTCTATCACAGCACCATGTGAGAAGTTCTCACAGGACAAAAAGCATATTGTGGTCACTCATCAAAATTAAGCTTTTAGTGCTGTACTAACTTACAGAGAGATTAGTTTTGCTTTTACTAACAATACATAGTGTTCTTTGACCATTATTCTGCACAAAGTATTTGCCAAATTCATCCTTTTTAAAACTTGATGGACAGAATTTTATAATGCTAATTAAATTAAGATTTGGATATTGGCTTTAAGAAAATTGTATAAGCATTTTTAGATTCTTAGGTGTAAATTACATCAAATTTTCATCATTTAGATAGTTGCACAAACCTATGAATCAAAAACATTTCAAAACTAAGGGGAGTAAAACATGAATTTTAATACACATACATTGATTAAATCAGAGCTTGCTTATATGGGACCAAAAAGAGAGGAAAAAAAAAAAAAATCTTATACCACAAAGCACTCTGAATTTGTACTGAAAAGCTACTGGACTTTGTAAGGACAGAAAGGATTTTTTTAAAGCTTACTTTAAGAGGCTCAGTGCTCTGGAAACCCTCCATGGTCATGAAGGAATATTGGCATCCCTACGGAGAGACTCAGGACAGGGCCTTGACTGAGGACCCCACCATTTCTCTGGAGCACTCTCTCAGCTCACCCTCCAAAGGAGTAATCTGGGAAGACTGGCCTCATAAGGCTAAAGCAAGCGATTAACAATAGTCCCCCAGTATGTCATTCTGCCATAATAAAATATAACTACCCCAAATAAAGCTCACAAGCACTGAGTTAAAGCAGCTGTAACATTTTAAAACATCAAGATTTTGGGAGTAACTATTGAAAAGAGTCTTTCTTCACTTAAGACAGACTAGTTTTCAATTTCAATAATTCTCCCATTCTGAAACTTTAATATAAAATATCCAAACTTATTACTGTGACCAAAATGTATTGCAGCAAAGATATCAGGCAAACACTACAGTTTATTAATTAAACCTGTGGTTTAAAGACTATGAAAACTCCTTCAAGAAGCCTATCATATTCCCTAATATTATTTGGCTGAAGGCACAGATTATATAGGAAAAGCAGACGAGCAGTGTTGTCATTGATGACATGAAAATGCATGAGGGGGGGTGAAATCCTCATTAAGATTAACATAATTACAAGGAATAAAAGTTCACTCTCTAGATCATGACCCATCTGTACTCTACAGAATTTTGTTAAGATAATATATTTTTAAAAAACCAAACCCTAATTTTATTTTACATTACTCTTTGCATTACTCTCTGTGAACAGATTAATGATCTAGGGCACAAAATGAAAATGACAAAGCTTGGGTTTATGTCACTACTAAGTATCCTATTATAATTTTTTTTTTTATTTTCCAGGATTTCTGGGGGAATTTAAAAAAAAAATAAATAAATAAATAAAGAGAAAACAAAGCATTAATTGAGATGAAAACTACAATGGCACAATGTAGAGATCAATGTCTTATCTTGCTAAGCCCTACACAAACTTGAATTACAGTATCTGCGCAGAGGGACCTGGAACCTAAAAGTATTCCCCTGAAGGGTCTACTTGTTTTGCTTTTTCTTTTGAACAAAGTATCAGCAGGTGACACAGTCCAGGTTTCCTTTGGTTGGTTCTCTAATACAACAGCAGAGAACAAATCCCAAGTTTGTCTCCTTCTTCAGTCACCTATTATTTTCACTGCAAATTCAAACATGTTTGCAGCAGCAAAATCAGCAAGATTCTTTGCTCATATTCTCTGCAAGCATTCTGCTTCCAATCATTAAAGACTACTTCTCTGTTAGACATTGCTGTGTTAGGTATGACACGTATCTCCACTGGAGATGAATTAACATGCACTGATTTGTTCTTTAGCTGTACAAGGTTGGTTCAGAGAAGCAACATTTTATTTATCATTCTGGATACTTTTTTTGCTGATAAACTGAGAGCTATATTGGTTTGAGAGCACATTTTACTGGACCATCACTTCATGTACCTTTGCTTGCTCTGACCTAGACTTTTGTCTTCCCTAAATAAGCCTCGGAACAGGCAGCGAGTTGAGAGTCTTAAAGAATTGTGAGATGCAAAGAAAGAACAGTGTGTTGGGTGTAAGTGGCAAGGTTTTGGTAGAAGGGGCCTGCAAGTCTGGCTTATGTGAGATGACACTAGGAGCTACGCCCCTGTTGGACGGTGCCAGTGTCAGCCAGACCCAAGAGACTGCTCAGCAACTGGTAGAGAGAGGAGTGAGAAAATGTGAAAGAAACAACTATGCAGACATCAAATTCAGTGAAGAAGGAGCAGTAATGGAGAGAGTGGATTGGCGAGTTAAGCCACGGTTAACCCACCACAAACCAAATGCAGAGGGATCTCTCTGATACTGAAATCTGTATCAGTGAAGTTAATCCTCCGCAGCAGGGTAAGCCACCTGACACAGGAGACAAGGGCAATGCCCCTTATGTCCCACCATTCAATCGGGCTGAGGGCAGGTAACAGTTTGAGAAGGCTTTATAAAGAATGATACCGCATGTCTTGCACAGAAGATATCCAGTCTCTTCTCTTGTATGTTGTTTCTAAATCCGAAGAGAACACAAAGGCATAGGAACTTCCCTTGGGACATTCAGATAATAGTTGGCATGCCAGGTTCACCTCAACAAATTTGTACCAGCCTAGGCATCATACTGCGAGGATTTAGAGTTTCCTTATTACTTCACTTTCAAACTTAAATTATTCTTTCAACATACATTAAAAAATTAAAAGTAATGCTTTCTTCACTTGAGTATTTTAGGAATCACTACCCAGGTGCTTCCCAGAAAATATTTTCTTGCCCAAGATATTACTTTTCGATTTACAGAGATTCAATGAATGTGCTGCTCTTTACAGCCTAAGAATTAAATGATTTCTTTAATATGTTTAATTCCTTGCAGCATTTCTAGTAATAGTATTCCATATTTCATGGAAGACCAAACAGACTTATTGTAGTAACAGATTGACATGTATATAATCTATCTCAGCTGTCCTTTTACACAAAATTCTCTGGTGCATGCATTTACAATACAGCTTCTCTTCCAGATTAGCATTCAATTTTTAAATCATACATGTGTAGCTAAAAAAAATAAATAAATCTCTACAACCTTACTCAGTTATTTACCTGACAATTCCAGTAATTTGGTTGTGTTTGCTTACACTGAATTCCCATTAAAAAGACATTAAATCTTTTATCCCAGCAGACCAAGATGAAAGCCTTTTTCTTTATCTGAGCACATCGACGAACAATTTTAGTGATAGCTCATTATGTGGAATAATTCCCTTGTGCTTTCTTTTTGAACCAGAATTTCTCAAAGAACTGTATCAAGCTTCCTATTACATGTGTTTATAGACAATTTGTTCTTTAATTTACTCTCCAATCATTTCAGAAATAATGCCTTTAGTTACTTATGCTTTTTATTAAGGTACTTATCTGTCTGAGATGACACAGAGAGCTCCTGAGCCAGAACTATAGCTACCTGCAGACTATGTTTTACAACAGCAGAATTGCAGAACCACAGAATGGATGAGGTTGGAAGGAGAATCTCAAGATCATCTAGTCCAACCCTCCTGTTCAAGCAAGGTCACCTAGGAAGGTTGCCAAAGGCCATGTCCAAATGAGTTTGCAGTACCTCCAAGATACAGAGGATGGACAATAGAATGGACATATTGGAGCATCCACCTCACCCAGCTTTGTATCACCTGCAGACACAAGGAAAGGATTACCCTAACCAGAAAAGGCCAAGTGGAATCAACAGGAGTTCAAGAATATGAATACAAAGCACTTCAGCAATAAGGCAAGGGAGACTCTCCGTTGAACAATGATACCCCCTTGCCACAGGATGGAATGGATGTTTTATATACCTCTTACTACCCTAAGATTTTCCAGGGAGAGGAACTGGTTGTTGTGGGACAAAACAGCCCTGTTCATATTGCTCCATTACCCTAGCATTTTCAGCCCAGCCTCCTCACACTCTTACTTTATTTTGAACCAAAAGGAAGCCATTGTTTTCCCCCAAATGTATTTAAGGTCCTCTAACAGTCTACTGTAACTCTTTACTCAGCTGCTTTCATTAAAGATCCCTTTAATGATTGTTCAAAAAAATCACAGAGCTCTAAAACATGCTCATTTGATTTTACTCCTGTGGAGCATACTGTCTTTCTTGAAATCCTTGTCAAATACTAAAATTGAAACATCTTCCTGCCAGGTGGAACAGCATGTGTGCTTCATAATAGGTTAATGATTTCTTTATAGCTAGATGAGCAACAGGTCAGTTGTTAACAGATTCTGTTTTTCTCATAAAGAAAGAATAAATTGACATGCTGATAAAGATGAGGATATCATGTGTATGTGTGTGTTTTGTTTCCCAGTTAATCTGATTTTAAAATGTCTGCAATAGTGTTGTCTATATTTAGGGTTTTTCTGTTTCCATATTTGTTTGTTGCCACAGGATGTTATGCATTAAGGATAACCACACGGTAACAGTACCCAAAGCCTTAGGACCAGCAATACAGATGCTCAGCATCTTTGTATAATTCTCAAGGGCAACAAAATGAATACCCAGTAAAAGCTGAGAGGCAACACAGGAATTTATAAGTTTGGGCATTTGTATGAAAGAAACATTTTTTACTAAGTAGCATGAGCTGAGTAAGTTCCTTGATGTGTGTAGCCGGGCAGCAGAAACATAATGAATGCTGAGAGTCTGGCTGACTTTGTAGCCCATGCAGAGAATAAGTTCTCTAAATATTTTTTGTAGCATCTGGCACGTATCGAAACAAATTCTCTGCTAAGGAAAAAGAGCAGTATTCTATAGATAGCACTGGATAGCTTTCTTAAAGAAGGAATTGGACTCATTGTGTTTTCTAATACTGCCTTTAGGCTGACATTTTCAGTCCCTGTTATGGGATTTGAATGCTAGGGCTTCCTGCATCTCCAAAGCCCATGGGACTGCTTTGAAAAAAAGTCTCACTTTTAATGTCAGAAAAGTCAGGTTTCCTCTTTTTCTTTTTTTTTTTTTTTTTTTTTTTTTTTCCATAAGAACATACTACATTTTTATACAGTTTTAAAAAAAGAAAATGCTTGAATTATAATAATCACAAGTGGGATCCAAAATAGCTTTCCATATAATAATTGCATTTTTTTAGTTTTTTATTTGTAAGCTTATCACTATTAAAAACATTTCTTGCAGTTTGTGAATACCAACCATTTGTGAGTTTGGACATCTTAGCCAGGACATTTTTTTATCACCTTGATTAAAAGTGAGAAAATAAATGTTTAAAAACAAGAAAGAAGTAATTTACATTATTGACAGAATGTCCAGAAAACTCCTCATGTAGGAAATGCAGTTCTTTCAGCAAGTATCCTGAAGCCAGTGGGATCATCCAGTTGCTTGAGGTTTGAGGGAAGGACAGGTATCAAACCAATAACTTGTTTTAGTTCCTCCTTCAGAAGGAGAACCTCAGTCTCTTTGATTGTCTGATACCAAGAAGAGCCTTCACAGTAATACTAATCTTGCCTAAGCTGGTAAAAGTGCCCCACCAAATACTACAGTATTTTAATCACAGAATCTTTACTATGTTTCTCAACCTCATGTTAAAGTATGCCAGAAGCACAGACAGTAAATGAAAGTCAAACCTATAGAGACAGCTAAATTCAAGTTTACCCAACATACAAATCTCATCTAAGCAGCTGGACAGTGCGAAATGGATGTGTGGGTGGATGGGTTTACTCCACTCGTTGCTCTGTTGAGTTCAGCTTCTCTTAATTCTGTGTTTCTGGAAATCATTGCACCACAGAATTTTTTCTTTCCAGATTTATTATGAAGTAACAAATCTCTAGAGTCTTTTAATCACCAAGTCACTGATATTTTCTTCTAGCAACACTAACATCCTTCCATCAGCACTGCCTACTAAATTTTACCCAAGACACTTCCTTAAACCCAGTCACTCATCTTCCTCCCACAGAACAGCAAGGCCTGCTTCTTATTTTGTGTATTTTTCCCGTAAGTCATGAGTGCTCTCAATGTTGCCTGTAGGCAGCTGTGATATTTTCTGGCCACAAAAGTTAGCATTTTAGTAACAGTGCAGAAATGGTGTCTTAGCAAGTTGTCATACCATCTTTATTGCCTTCATCTGCTAAAAGTAAAGTAAGGGGTTTTGAAACCTGTCCCTTGGAATTGAACATATAGATTCATTCCCACTTCATCACAGTGGCTGTTAAAGGCTGTCAGGGAATTTGCAGTGATAAATTGGGAAATGATTGTAGAGTCAGAACACTGAGGTTAAAGAATTTGAAGATGACATATGAAAGTACAGCTAAGTAATTATGCCCATAAATGTGTTTAATATGAAAAGCACATATGAGAGCTTCCAATGCATACAGTTGGAAGATTAACAAAGGGCCTCATGCTCTTACCTGCCCATTTCTATTTTGCCTCAGTCGAGCTTTCTGCTGTTGGATTACAAGCCTCTGTTTCTTCCTTCCACAGAAACACACTTGACCCATTTGTATTCTTTATTTCAAATTGCTTTTCCCTGGTAATTTATTCCATATGCTTATTCTGAAGTATGTGGAACACAGAAGTCTGTATTGCGTTCCCCTCTATAGAGCATGTAACTCCAGTAAGTACCGAAAACAACAAATTACATAACTGAATTCCCCCGTGGAAAAGTAGCGTGCCAAGATGATGCATGCTAGACAACGCAGTTAAACCCCCCAAAGTGGTACAATAAGTAATGGTTTCAAATAAAGAGTGTCATTTTCTTTTCCCTTTAGGACCAGACTGTTTTTCAGATCTCATGGACTCCTCTTAATAACTATAATAAAATGCATCCAATATGCTAGGGTTCAAATGTACTATGTATAGATCATGTCATGTTTTTATAGCTGGATTTGATTGCCTGTTTGTGCTTCTCTGCAGTCTGCATTCAAAGTTCAGATATTCTGTTTCACTTTGAGTGCTTCCTATACGGGAGGACATTGCCAAGGGGGTAGCGATAATCCTCACAAAAGGTGCTAATGTTCGCTTTAGGGGACAGCAGAGTTCCTCAGAGAGTCAGCAAAATTGGTTTCCCACCCCCTTCTATCCCCGCCCCCAACTTCTCGTTCTTTACGTTGTGCTTTTCTGGAGGTATTTAATCCCTTTTTTTCTCTAAGAATGTCCTTCAGCCATAACTAATCATAAGGTCTTTTCAGACTACGATTTATTTATGCCAGATATAAGGGAAATTGAGACAAAAACATTTGAAAGAAAGGTGTGTTAGAAATAGAAGCTAAAGTTATAGAAACTAAAGTTATAGATGGCATTTTAACTGGAAGACCTATTATAGGGCCTAAAAAAAAAGCATTACAAGAAAGTGCAGAGCAAAAGAAAAGAGAGAATAAGGTCTGGAGAATGATGTTGAGAAAGGGGAAGAATCAGAGAAGCTGACAATCATTAGCAAAGAGGGAAAGA
>NW_009953295.1:7982919-7997799 GCF_000747805.2 Chaetura pelagica | reverse complement strand
GGAAAGAGTAACAGAGTGTGCACAAAAGAGAATGTGAATTAGCAGGGAAGAGCAAAGGAAAGAAAATAGCAACAGTTTTAAAAATTGTGCAAGAGAAAATTTGGCAAGAAGACTCGTCAAGAAAAAGGTAAATTAGATTATCATCTTAATAACAATTCATTTCATACCTATAGATCCTACAGTGGACCTTTGGGACACTGATGTGCTGGTCTTGTCCCAGCCAGGAAGAGAGTGGGTGCAGTGTCAGGTGCTGGCAGGTGGCCATGCTGGCTGGCCCCAGCATGTGCAGATGATCAGGAAGCCAAGAAGCCACCACTTCACCCCATCCTATCTCTGCACGCTGCCCATCATACATGAGCTGATACATATGGACATCTGCTGATGTGAGGGTCCTTGAAAACAGCCATCAAAATGTGGGGTTTTTTTCTGTGTAGATTGTCAAGCAGCATGAGGAGAGGGCTCAAGTGTGTCCATCCATTGCTGGGGCCTGTCTATTGCTGTAAAGCTAAGAAATGTAGCTCTTGTGGCAATTTAACCCTGTGGAAGGACCAGAGTCCTCTAGCATTTATGTAATAAATTAAGATATACTGGGTTTCTAGATCTACTGCTGACTTTCATATTTTAGATTAGTTTAACTCCTTAACATGTAAGCATGTATTTAATCTCACTTATTTTGGCAGTGGGGAAACTGAATCCAAAGTCCAGACCCTGTGAACCAGTGGGTAGATGAACTAAGTTATTCTACTCTGGCAGTGACTCTAAAAAAACATATTTTCTGAGGGTTGTAATTGCACTAACATATTCAGATTTCTTTTGAAAGCACTTGGAATGGTCCTTTCCTATTAGAAAATCTGATTTTCTTCCTCATAGATGGGAGCAGTTATTTCCTTAGTAAGACAATAAAAATATATTTTTTTTTTGCTTTAACAGCATAACCACTCTATGCAAACTTCAGCTTTTTTGTCACTCTATTAGTGAAGCTAAAACATCTTGAAGAAGGCAAGCAAAAACTTAATAGGCTTTTCATTTTCCCTCCAGAGAAACAGGTGCTCCATTCTATGGCATTTGCATCTTTCAGAATTTTAAATAATTTGACATTGTATGCAAAGGTATCACCATCTTCACTGTATAGACTGAAGATGCTGCAGTTCTATCAGTAACGTGCAAGGGAAATTGCCTTTACTTTTGTGTCAAGGTTAACAGAATTTAAATATATATATATATGTATTTTAAAAAACCTCAAACAACAACACAAAAATTTTAAAAAACCCAACTTTTATTTCCATTTTTATTCTGAAAGTGTTCCAAAAGACCAGTTCACACCATAGTAAATTGCCATTTGTACACTTTTTTGGTATTTTTGCAAACCACACAATGACTGGGCTTCTTTAGATTGTGATTTTAACATTGTGCAAGGGGGAAGCATTCTCATGCTAATTGGCAAATCTAAGCCATTTACAAAAGAAAGCTCCCTGAATAGTGCAAAAGTTGAGTTGCTAGTTGATTGAAGGAGAGGAGGAAAAAAAGCCAGTTTAAGACTAGTTTTGCTGTTCTAAAGTTTTACGAGGCTTTGTCTTGATTTTATACTCTTTTTAAGTAAAATATTTACTTCACACAATAAGATACTAAATCTCGGTTTATGCAAGAAGACACCTTGTGGTAAGTATGACTATCAAGTATAAATATTTGGAGAAATAATAATTACTTCAGTCCTGGGAGAGCATGAAGCCAACTTTCATTGTGTAGAGGTCTCATTTAATATGATGGTTGCTTTTGAAGTGCATTTATTGGTCATGTTTTGCCCTTATGGAAAAGAAGACCTTTTAATCAACAGAACTAGGAATAATCATAAAATCTTATAACAGCAAATCAGAAATTTGCAAAAATATTTTGAGGTACAAACTGGATTTAATATGAGAATCCATCACAACGTGCTATTCACTGTCATTTTTATTATTTTTTTTTATTATTACTAGGATTACAGTACAGAAGTTCCAACATATGAGAGAAAAATATCTTAGCACAGTGGTGGAAAAATACTTTATTTTTCAATAAATAAAATGTTTATGCTACCAAGAAAAATGTAGAAAAATATGGGAAGAAAGGATAAATTGGACAAAGGTGCATCCTTTCACCCTGGCACTAGTCCTATTAAAGGCCTCTGCATCACTTCCTTCCCACCCAAGGCCTAATTCACAGGGTTTAATGGTTGCTTATGCTTCTCAGATATTGTGCTGCTTCTCTGTACATGGTAAAATTCAAGCCTCAGTAATAATTTGGCATATAAAGTATTCCTAGTGTAAAGCCAGATCAACTTTGCACTGTGGTCCATGAAAATTTTCCAAAAGCCTTTAATAAGCCCTAGACCAAGTCCATGTTAAGGATCAGTTAGTATGATCCAGCCTCAGCCTTACTTCATTAACTTCACTCCACTCATTTATGATTAATGGAGTAATTTTCAAAGTGCAAATAACTGCTATAATACTAAGACAGAAGATGATAGTGTATTATAGAACTTTCTCATATTCTTCTCCATTTTGAACTGAAATAAATGTGATTACTCATTTGCAACAAAGTCTCTGATATATTGTCAGTGGCAACAAGGCCCATCAAGCCTGACATCACAAGTCATCAAATTAAATTATGGGCCCAACAATGTTCCAGTTGAAATGAGTAACAAGAGTGTATCTGACATCATTAAGATCAGGTTCTTGACCTATATCTTTCACAAAGGCAATGTCCTATAAAACAACAGAGGCACAGATACATAACCTGTTACAGTATGATTTAACGTTGCATTATATTATGTGTAATATTTGAAGTCAGAAAGGTGATGAAGTAATAATAGCAACTGCTATACAGATGGCACATCTGATTCCTTCTATAACTGATTTTCAGACAAAAAGAGACAAGCTAAAATGTAGAGTGAGACACTTCAGAAAAAAGTAAAATAATATAGAAGCTAAAAGAGATGGTATCTGTATACCATACACAAGACACAGCACATATTTACACAGTAAAATCCATCTCTCTCACTACTTTAGTAGTCCCACTGAAGTGAATAGCATTTAAAAATTAGAGCAATTTCATGCTATACATAAACAGGTATAAAAGCTTATAACTGATTTGACATTTATCCTTTGCAGGGAGGATGAGGGAAGGAAGGATATCTCTGGTAGCCTGAAAGATTCAAGACTACAACAGGCATCAGGAGCACTAAGAATGCTCTACCTGATCCTGCTCCAAAGTCTTTAGATCAAATATATTGTAAAGTAATGATAATTCATAAATTATTGAACATATCTCTCCACATAATAAAAATGTAACATCGAGCACCTCTCAAACACTTGAAAACAGAAATGCAAAATGCCTTTTACTCCTTACCCTGAGGAAAAAAACAACTCAAGATTGGAGTACGGTATGTGCAGTACACAACTAAAGGAGAGAGCAAAGTTTTTAAATGTGATAGTTGAGCATGTTGTCTTTGTGCAAAGCAGATCCAAGCTTATATAGTCTCCATATGTTTATTTTCTGCATCAACATGTAAGAATTCTGTGTAACTGTTGTACTGGTAAATTATTAAATAAGCAATATTAGTGGTTTTTTTTAACATCTGTTTGAATATTTAGCAAGCAACTCAGAGAATCATATTTCTATTTAGATATATATAGATTTTTTTAAATTTTTTTTTTACTTACACACGCACACACACACATACCCCCCAAGGCTTTTAGACCAGGTTGAAGAAATGCACAAATGAGCAACGTCTAAGTGAAACATATAGACCACAGTTTCTCAGACTATAGCATACATAAACTTTGGGTTGACAGTTACATCCCGCCTGCTCCTGTACATAGATGAGGACTGCTGCTGCTGCCAACACTTTACAACATGAAGTCTGCAGACTCCTGGCCTAAATTATGCACCATGTTTAATTCATGTCAGGCCAGACATTTTCCTTAACTATTCCGGTGCTCGTGGCATCTTCATGTTTATGCCAGCCCAAGCATGTTCACCAGACTGTAAAAAAACAAATAAGAAACTGAAAACCTGAAGGACTCTTGCATAGTTTTTTTCTGGGAGAGAAGGTGAAATCTTGGCTGTATTCTGTCAACAACAAAACTCATAGTGGTATTAATGATGCCAGAACACAACCATATAAGGAGTATTCCTGTTTCTACAGGAATGATTAGTGTTCAAAAGAAAGCCTGAGTAGCTGAATGCCAAAATGAGATTTAGAAGAGAAACTACTTTAAAAATATTTTTATTCACAGACTCAAAACCCCAGTACAGTCAACTGGAGGAAAGAACAAATAGACTATCCATGGACAAAATTAACTGAGCTCTGAGCCATTTTAAGAGAAGGCTCTGGGGAGACCTCAGAGTGGTCTTTCATTGTTTGAAAGGGCCCTACAGGAAAGCTGGGGAGGGTCTTCTTACAAGGACTTGTAGTGAGAGGACAAGAGAAAATGGATCAAAACTGGAAGAAAGGAGATTTCAGTTAGACATTAGGAAGCAATTTTTAAAGTATTTTTTTAGAGGGTGCCAAGACACTGGAACATGTTGCCCAGGGAAGTTGTCGAAGCCCCATCCTTGGAAGTGCTCAAGACCATGTTGGATTGGGCTCTGAGCAACCTGATTTAGTGGGAGGTGTCCCTGCCCATGCAGGAGAGTTGGAACCGGATTATCTTTAATGTTCCTTCCAACTCAAGCCGTTCTATGATTCTATGGTTCTATGATAAGAGAGAAAACTGACTCTACACTTTCCATGAGTAAGCCCTGCCTCCTTGAGCTCACAGAAAAAGAAAACCAGGCAGCAAACACTGGCAAGACAAATATTGATTTACAAAGCTTACTGCCAACATAATTTTCCCATTGAAGAAAAGATTTTCTATTCATCACTAATTTTGGCAATGTTAGGTAAATATTTAACATCAGTACAGAAGTGGGCACCCACTGTTTCTTTTCTAAGCACCATGGAAGAAGACAATAACACAATTCAGTCATCCAAACCCAGAGATCTGTCACTTGGGGAAGAGTTTGGAAAGTTGCCTGAAAGCTGGCACTAGCACAGTATGTTGATCCTTGACTTGGCCATGGGGAATTTCTAAGGGGTCACTTGCACACTACTACCTGTGGGTCCAAATCCGGCAGGGAGAATACCAGCTTTAATCTCAGAGCTCTTTAGGCAACTGGACCCATATTTTTAATGCAAGTTCTGATTTATTGCCACAATTCTACCTGAGTTTCTGACATAGCTACATGGCTCTGGGGTGAAAATTGGCTTGTACCTTTCTGGTTTACAAAAAACAACAGATGAAGGTAGAGTGTAGCTGAATGCATAAATATGCCCAGAGTGCAGTGCCAGGTTCCTTTCTAAGGTATTTTTTTCCTGGAAAATGAGTGTGCTTTTGAAGTAATGCTGAACTAGCAAAAAAACTAAAAGCTGCAGGCTGGAAAGCTAGGAGGCCAACAGCAGCACTACCACCCAACAAGTTAAACTGTTTTCCTACAAGAACATAAAATAGATTTGATGGGATGGGGTAAACCCATTACTAGAAATAAGAAGTTTCTTGGCTAGTATGGCTCTCTCCAGTTAAGAAATTATGTATTGACTGTTAAAAGGAGGAATCTTCATGGGACACATTTTTTTTTAAAGACACCAATTACAGTTTTTGCTGTTCTATGTATTGACAGTGGAAACTGTCAAACTGCTCAGCAAGATACAAAACCCAGATGGAACATACACTTTGCCCTAAAAACCTTGAAATCTAAAGGAGACAAGTAATGCAGTCCAGACACATAATGTACTAGATCACCACCAAAAGACAGTAAGGTCAAACATTACAGTGCCTTTTGTTTGTTTGTTTTTAAAACAGCATTATGAGGTTGATTAGCACTGAAAAGCAGTTATCCTATCACTGCTATGATTTGTATTTCACAGACATAAAATAAAATGAAGGTATTAAATGCTTCACATGGAAATGTATGTGTAGTAAGCAACAAAATACCTCATCCATTTTAACCATATGACCACAATAAGGATCCATTTCCCAAATTTCAGCCTTCCCATCAATATTGTTTTTAAGCTATGTTTTACACACACAGAAAACACAAACTTTAATAGGGAAAATAAAAAGATAACAAGTGGACACAAAATAATCATTTTTCCAGTTATTGGGATTTTTTTTTTTTATATATATATATATAATATTTGCATATATTTTACAGTAAGCCTGAAAAATATGCGGGGTTTATACACAATGAACATCTAAGTACTAGCAGAAAAGAAATCAAGCCTGTGCAATCTGTAAATGTGCAATTTCAGCTAACACAGACATAGCAAAAACTACAGGATAAGCATGTGTAACTGTTACATTAAAGCTCAAGGATGCTAACCTTGCTTACATGATAAGGCAGGCTTGAGGTTTGCTTTGATCCATAAGAGATGAGTTGTAAAAAGCACTTCTGTTCACTTCTGTTCCCCTGCTTTGGAATGAAGAAATCCTTTTGCTGCATTATGCATAACATCATTATAGACAAGGTACAAGTCAAGAGCAAGCGGTACAGATATCCTACCAGCATACTAAAATAGCAGTGGGACTATAAAATGATTTAGATACTATATTACACAGCTCTTCTTTAAATACCACTTATGCCACCACATTTACCAGGAATCTTTCTTTTTAAGTGTTCTAAATGTAAAGTTTCTGGTATCTGTTCCCTGGAGGAAACTTCAACTGGAATATGCAGGTTGGTACAGCAGATGACTATCTATTCCTTACAAACTATGTCTGATGTACTGTGTAGCGATAAAAAGCCCCTTATCAGTTTGGATTCCAACCTAAAAGCAACTGCTGGCCAGATCTTACAGAGAAAGATAGTGTGGTGTAATTAAAGCTCACGACCTACAGATACAGCGTGCCAAACATCAGTTGCTTTAGTCAGGACTGGAAATTTTGGTTGTAAATTTACTATGAAGATTTTTCTAATCTATAAAAAGAAGAAATCCTGCTCAGGCCTTTCTCTTTAATACTCACAGACATTCTTCCTCCTTCTTTTCCCTTCTCATGTACTATAGTAAGTCGCATTTAAAACACTTGGTGAACACAGTCTATATATAACAGTTGTGCTTTTTGATTCCTCTTGCAAACTTTCCCAAATTTATTCTAGGCATTTGAAGAATGGCAGTTCAGACATTCAGTAGAGTTTTATTCAAATTTAGCAATAAAATGTTAAATCCAATTTCCACTTAGCATGCTAAAGCCTCACACAACTTTGAACTGGGTGAACTGGTAAATTAAATTGTGGTTGGGTATATTCTCAGACATCAGAACAGAGTTGCCTCTGTGGTAGCATGCTAGTTCAGATCAGGAGACACTATGGAAACAAGTACATAGTCCCAGTGGTTCCCAGTTCCTGCACTTCAGTTCACATCACATTTGGAATGTGCAAAATTAATTCTTTGCAGATAAAAATAAACCTGGAGAAGTAGTCTCAGAGGGCACCTAATGCACTTTAACTGCTAATGGACATTCAGTCCTCAGGAGCAGGCTGGAGCCAGGCAACAGTAAAACTCCCTGAATTATAAAAAGTATTACAGTCAGTGTGGATGTGCTCCTCATTACCTGATGCTTTCTTCTATAGATCTGGTCTTATTGGGCCATTTTCCTAATACAAACATTCCCTAAATTGTCAGACCATTTCCTGGCACACTTTTGGCACACATGCCATGCACTACTCTTTCAGAAAATTCCCAGACCAGCCTGGGAGTACAAACATTCCTGGGACCATTTCCAACAGCCAGTTTTTCACGAAGCCACCTAATTTCAGAGAACGAGGGAATTTATTAGCAAGAATGTTGTTTGTTCCCAGGTCCAGCAGTCAGAGCTTGGGAACATTTTCAGGCCCTTTCAGTTCATTGGTATAGTGAACTTAACACCTACAATGCAGTTGATGGTCTCCTGTGCAGAGACCGGAGTGGAAACTTTCCTCTGCGTATCTCTTCTCAGGTCGTCCAGGCAAGGGTGTGGGTGGCTGCTGCAACAAAGTAAAAAGAAGCCGTGGGCAGAACACCTCATGTTGTACTCAGCTCTCTTTCCTGTATTTCTATTATTCTATCTCATATCCATACAAATGCTGGCAACCTCATAGCTGTTAATCACTCTATTAGTTTCTGTGACAGATGTCAGCTCAGTCCACCCAAATATTTTGACTTTACCAAACAGAATGAAAAATGCAACCAAGTTTCCACATTCAAGAAACTAGGGATTTTCAAATCAGTCTTAAAGTTATCTTTGCCCTCAGAGTCCTGTATGGACCCATCATACAGCCCTTGTATCAGAAACAATACTGAGTTTTCAGTGCAGAGTTGCCCCACTAGCAAAGATCTCAATGGTCCTTCCATTGTAATAAAAACATCATACCTTTCCATTTGTTCAGGCCTTCTTTGAAAGGTCAGAGCTGCATGAGCTCTGTTAACATCCAGTGAAAACCTCCCCAGCTGCCAAGGCATGTCCTTGTTATGCCTCTCTTGGCATCATAATGTATCACATCCATCCCATAGTCCTTCATAGTGCCCTCTTTAGCACTTTCTCAACCTTCAGCTCAGAAGAGAGGAGCCTGGCCCATCTTGGCTTCATCACAGCACCTCACATCACCCACCACAGCCTCCTCTCACCCACCCTGCTGCCACCACATTACAGTGCATTTGGGCAAAGCACCACAGGCATGGTCCCTGTGAGGTGGCATTGCAGACTTACTTGTTTTGGCAGACATATGAGATGGACAGAAAGAAGAGTGGAGTAAAGCTGGAGTGTGTACTATGAATCTTGAATCTGTGAGACTATTACTTAGTTTCATAGCTTTAAATAACTGGCAGGGTTCTTTGAGTACCAGTGGGATTTGGTATGCTTTTGAATCACATAAATAAAATTTGTCAGTTTGACATAGGGGGTTATTTTCAGCAATCCCTGGGGGACCTGAGGGCACATGTCATACTGCCTTAATTAACAAAACACATTAAGAAAAACATTAAGGTGTTCCTTTCCAAATATTTAAACCCAGGTTGGCACACAGTGGTTTTCATTTCATTATATATCTGACATTTGTTCATCCTGTGAAAGATAATGTCAACACTAAGCTATCTGCTAGTTGGTTTCATAACTCTCTTAATAAATTATCTAGTTCCATCTTTTTCCTTTATTTGTACTATCACCATTACCAAAAATAGATTGTCATAGTCAGTTTATTTTTTTATACAGAATACTTGTTTAACTAGCAGTAGTTATTTAACAATTAGTAATTATTTTCTCTATGTCCTGGCTGCTTCTTGCTCTTTATGTTTTTATTCTACTGCAGGGAAACCCTTGTGTACTGAGGCTGTGGGGACCTACATATATATACAGCTGTGAGAATCTGGCCCATAAGCAGGTATTTTCTATTCAGCTCCTCACCTTTCATGAAGAAATTCATTAAATTTCAAAAGAGAATAGGAAAACAAACTGTCTTCTCCAGAGAAGCAAACAGTACAATTACACAAACTCTATTTCAAGATAGATGTAAAAAGCAATCACCTCAAACAATAAAAATCATACTCCAGATGACAGGAAACAATAGACTCCGTACTGTATATATTCTCACTTGTGTCTTTTATAGACTGAGTAGATTTCAGAATACGAGGCTGAAATTTAATGTGAAAGTTGTCATACCGACTTCAAGGTCATTATTATCTGTTTGATCTACTTAAGTAGTGAAACAAAATTATATAAAACTATGTAACAGATCAAGGAAGTGGAGGATGACAAGAGCACCTCTCTTCATGCATATTATTTGGATACCTATGTAGAAACACAGGTCTCCCTGCAAACCTTGGATCATCATGGGACACTGACAAATTCCTCCAGAGGGCAATTCAGAGCAGAAGTCCAACTAAAGCTATGTCTAGCTGCAAAACCTGGAAGCATTTCTCACTTTCCAGGATGCCCAGATACATTTACCTTGGGTGAAAAAAAATAGATGGATACTATTCTCCTTCTCCTGCTTCTCCTGTGGAGCAGAGCTTGAGGTACTTTGATGGGCCCTTTGGTGGAGGCTCAGCATGGCTACTGGCTACTCAGAAGATGCACCTCCAGCCTCACTGAGGCCCTGGTTCAGCTCTTGGCTCTGAGCATCAGAGACATGGACTTCGTAGAATAGTTCAGGTTGTAAGATTTATGTGTGGGGTGAAAGGCTACAGCACAATGTGGTGTTTTTTGGTGCATCCATGTGGCCACATATCCCCTCTGCCTGCCCCCACATGCACTGGCCAGGCCTGAAACAAACATGGAGTTATACCAAAACCAAGAGGAGAGACAAACTATCAGCAAGTGCCAGTAGATCTTGGCCTACTGCACATTATAGTCATACACCTGTGTTTTGTTTGCTGTGGTAGTCAAGCTTAAATAGGAAGTAAAAGTATCCTAGACATGCTGTTTCCATTTTCTGACTCCAAAGGTGCACTGTGTCCTGAGTTTTCCTACAGAACTGTACTACAAGAAATAAGGAGCAAGCTTACTTTCACAGCATGATGCAGGGCATATACAGCTATTTTGCATCTCCTCTTGGCAAACTGCATCTGTTTACAAACTTGAGCACAGGAAGTTCCACCTCAAAATGAGGAAGAACTAACTCCTCTACTGTGAGAGTTACAGAGCACTGGAACAGGCTCCCCAGAGACTTTGAGGAGTCTCCTTCTTTGGAGAGTTTCAAGACCTGTAAAGATGCCTTTCTGAGTGATCGGCCCTAGTTGGTTGGGGTTTTTTTGTTGGTTGTTTTTTTTGTTATTGTTTTGTCCTGCTCTGGCAGGGGGATTGGACTTGATAATCTTCGGAGATCCCTTCCAACCCGTAATACTCTGTGATTCTGTGATTTACTTCTTCTGCATTTATCTTCTCAAAGGTCAGTCATTTCACTCAGGCAAAACTCCCCTAAACACACCTCAGTTTCAGTCTCAGTGCTGCAGGTTTTCAAAGGGTCTGAAAAGTTGTCTTTGCTGCATCCAGACCTGTCTGAAACTCAGAAATTTCCATCCTTAGATTTTTATCAGTGTCCTTGGTTTTAGCTTCTAGTCTCATGAAATTCAGTTTGAGTTCCAGGCTCAAATATATCAAAATAACTTCAAGTGCAACATAATAAGAAAAAAAGCTGAACCTTGCTATGTCAGATACATGTAATCATAAATCAGTCAAGATTTACTCAAAATTAGCCATAGGTTTTCTTGAAAGGTTCATAACTTTAGTTAACCTTTTGATAAACCTGGCTGAGCTTTCAGAATGTGTGGGTGCAGGTTTTATAATACAAGCATTCACAGCTCAAGTCGTCACCTGCACATTGCACTCTGTACACGCATTACAAAACAAGCCCTGGTTCTGAGCTCTTTTATGGTGAGATAAGTCAGATGCAGCCCCTTGGAGTTGAGTTACATCCCTGAAAAATATCCTGCTCACACCATTTTTGTGCTCTTCTTAAAAGAATATCTTGAATTTACAAAGAAATTGAAGCTTACTATGTAGATCATAATTCTCAGGAACAGAGTGCATATTTGGACTAGATTTTTTTATATAAATATGCTAACTCTAGGGAAAGGAAAAAGAAAGTTTTAAAACTAAAACCCACAGCACAGATGTAATTTGACTGCAAATACTGTTAGATACAAAGTACACTCTCTAAAAGCATGATGATTTCAGTTAAGTCCTTACTTTAACTTTCATGTTCATTTTTCTAGCGAAAACTGTTTCATTTTCAGAGTGAACTCGCTTTTGAAGCTGCTTTTATGCCTGCAGCTTTGTGTAATCTGGAGTTCCATTTATTGAAGGCGGATGTTCTCCTGAGATTGGTCTCTCTCAGTTCCACACAACACCCACTTGACATTTGCTGAGAACAAGAAATAAGGCAAAGGACATAATATGGTTAAAAGTCAAAAGCTATAAATACTTTCAGCCTTTGAAATATTCAACATCTTAATACGGTTACATACAAAGTTCAAGTAAAAAGCACTCCAGGTTCATTTTTCATATTGTCCCTAGTTTTTGCTCTAAACTAATTTCATATTCAGAGTTTGATTTGCTGACCATTTAATGTATTTATGAATAGAGATCAACATGAAAAGTTAAATCAGATTAATGCCTGTGCAGTAATGTTAGGATCCTCAGAGTACTCAAAGTACTTTCTCACATTGTACAAAAAAATAACCTCATAAATCTTTTCTTTTTCTCATAGAGATGGCTGTTAAGCACTCAGATCTAGTCAAACATACAGCTCTTAATTAGGCTTCTAATTCCTGTTAAAATCAAAGAAATTTAAGCAACTGTAATTTTCAGGTACCTCAAGATCTTTCTGAATGCAAATTCACAGTTACTGCATAAAGATAAGAAGAAAAACAGTGTGCATGAGGTTGCTAGAGTTAAGCCTGAAGGGAGAACCAAGGGGAAGTGCAAGAAATACATGGAACAGTGGCACATCAGCTTACATTATCATTGTTTGTATAAGAATAACATTCTCCTTGCACACACACATACAATATACGAAAAACATGTGAAAGGTGGTTAACAGTGTCTACTTAACCCAGCTCCCAGTTTGATACCAAGATATCCTGACCCCACAGTGAAAGCACCTTAGAGAAAGTGGCTAGGCTGCAGATGCTTAAAGGCAGAGCTGGCTACACAGGGAGAATAACCAAGGAAATTCTCTTAGGCCCTAAGGGTAGAAAAGGATAGCACTCCTTAAAATTAGGTAGAGGTGCAAGTCACCCAGCAGGTGGGTGTGAGGAGGGAGTGGCTCATGCTTAAATCTCTGCCTAAGAAGCCAGCTGTCTCCTGCCAACACACTGCAGAAGTATTTAGGTGCCTACCACCCTTTCCAGTAGATTCAACTCAGTGTCTCAATTGTATCTCAGGTGCCTACATGAACATTTAGGTGGCTTTCAAAATGTAGCTCCTATTATCTGTGTTTTGCTAGGGAAAAGAAAACCTCCTTTGTTCCTATATGTTAGCAGAAGTAATTAATGAATTCTGTTATAATGCTGTGAAAAGTGGTGGACGTTATTTTAAGGGTAAATAGAAGTATTACATTCTTTGTGGTGTTAAGCAAGTTGTGCAACTTTTTTGGACTTATGCCAGACCTAAGCTCCAGTAGTTTATGAAGGAGGTCTGCTAGTTCTTGTAATGATAAATCAGGCTGAACGAAGGGAGCATTCCTGTTGCTGGCAGGTACATTCCAACACTGGCTGCAATAAAATGAAATCAGCTACTTCTGTGCAGCCTCATCTTTGATAGTATCTGAAAACACAATTTTTTGTCAGCTACTGTACATGTCTTTTCCCTGGGTAAGGGTCTCTTCAAGATTCCTGGAACATCTGGTCATGAAGTGACAGCCCAAAGCTACTTAATCCCTTCATTTTCCTATTTAAGATTATACATGCCATTTTTAATACCAGAGATAACATCTTACTTTCAGTTAAGCTGCAGCCATTGTGCTCAAGAGTCAAGCACTGAACCACATTGTTTGTCTGGAGTGTTTGGCAGCAACTTTGCTCTTGGAAAGAGATTTTTGACAGAGATATTTTAGCCACCATTTTTATTATGAAAAGAAATCAGGTAAGTGTATCTCAGTGAAAGTTCTGCTGTAAAAGAAAAAGCAAATTAGGATGTAGAAGGCAGAAGGAAGTACTCATCTAATGGACAGCTGCGCAGCATAGGCCCAGAAGGTTGAATCCCTGAGCAGCCATTTTAGGAAGCAGAAAATTCCTGGTTTTGCTAATAGTAACTAGGTTCCAGTTCCCTTAAGTGTGGAGAGCCGTACTTCAGTTGGTCTGTCAGTGTTGGGAATTCAATAGTATGCTCACAGCAAATCAAATTGACATAATGTTAAAACACTGGTCACTCAACTGTGCTAAGACTCCCAGTGCTATTGACACTTGATGAGATGACCTGGTGCTTGCATACTAGCAAGTGACACATTTTTAGAATAAATCTCTAATATAAAAGGCTTTTGTAAGGGAAAAAAAAGCTAATTAGTTACCACAGCAGAGCAGTAGGAGGAATAGAATTAACTGTTTCTGTGAGAACACAAAAGTGCTTGTGAGGCGCTTTTTTTTGTTTGTTTTTAATGTATCTGTATTGAAGCAATTTTTTCTCAGTCTGGGTATGTGCAGCCTAAACTATTTTCTCCACATAATAATTTTACTCTGCTGAGAGGCAGCATCACCTGGGGAGGGGTAAAGAACTGTAGAAAAACCAAGTCATTTTCTATGTCCTGTTTTTCCACTTAAAAGCTTGACAGTGCCCCCTTTTCATCAGACTTTGTTTATTTGTTTGCTTTTAGTTTCAAAGGCTTTTTAACAGATTTGGAAAGAAAAATGAAAACAGCAAGGGTTTTATAATTTTGATCTTTTGCAATCAAATTTATGACATGTATAAATATAGATGCATGGATTAAAATTCCTAGACAATGGAATATTGTTATTGGCCAACATCCTAGGCTGCATACCTGGTATGCTGAGGTATAATCAAGCATAGGGTAGGGTTTTATGTGTGAAAGCAATGCTTGACTGGATTTAAATGATTTTGATTGGAGCCGATATGATGCATAGTTGGACATAATGTTCATAATTGCCTATTTTTCTTGGCAAACAACAAGGTGCTTGATGACTGCTTTCTGAAATGTTCACATCTATTTCTTTGTGAAGTGTACCACAATTTAACAGTAATTCTAAACAAGCTTGTGTTGTAGTCCTCTGCCTTTGAGAAAACGCACTCCTTATTGACTTCATTTCCTCATTATACTGGAATTGCAGCATCTCCTTTGTCAAGGTTGAATCTTGGTCTGGTTTTAATGACAATT
>NW_009953295.1:7978532-7982869 GCF_000747805.2 Chaetura pelagica | reverse complement strand
CCAAATAACTGTCACCAAAATTCAGTGAAATCTGCACGCAGTATCACATATCTTCACAGACAGACTAATTTTTTTTTTTCATTAGTGTTTGACACAATCCAGAGGAGGTGTTTTGAGATAAGCATCACAGAGCTATAATGATTCTAGCTATCTTAACAAAAACACATGCATACACACACATTTTTCCTCCCCAAGGCACAGCTCTGCCTCAGAAAGGCATTCACTACCTTACTTCCAAAATGTCTTTCTGGGTTTAATGCATGAACATTTTCCAGATTGGATTTAAGAGAAGGACAGCCTCAGCCTTCTTCAAGCACAGGTCCTACCATTGCCATAACCCTATAGAGGTACTTACACGCCCTTTCCAAATGCTGGGGGATTCAGGAAGCCTTGCCTGTTCTGTTTTATTCTGTATTTCTTGCAGAATTGTCTGAGGTCTTTATTGTGTTTTGTACAATTGCCTTCTGGGATGTACCTCACTGTTCTCTGGTAAGATGATTCCCCAGTCATATAAATCTGCCATCTGTAAAATTGCATCTGTGCAATGACTGCAATCAGGGTATATGCCCAGGTTTTTTCCCAATACTTTCTGTTAGTGTCTTTCAGCACTATGTGCTCCATTCCTCTTTTAGCTGCCCTCTGTTTCACTCACATCAGTGTCCTTGCTCCATGTCAGCCTGCTTTCTTGATCTCTTGCTCCAGCTTTTTTTCCCAGGACTGAAACAGCAGCTTAGCAATTGGACTACTCAAATCAGTACAGTTAACATATTTTGTCCCCCATCTGCATAAAATACAGGAGTTTCCAGGTGAGATAACATTTCATATTCTTTCAAAGATCTTTGACAAAGCATCTGCTCATAGTCGTCTCACTTTGTCTTTGTTATGAGACCTAATTGGAGCAGATGGTAGAAAGGCTGCAACATTGGAAGTGACTGCCCATGTCCAAAGTGGCTTGAAGAGGTGTAAAGTTCCTTTCAAGATTTGGCAGGACCTTGGCACTGAAAAATCAGATTCTATACACCTATTATGCTTCACACAACAGGTAGACAGAAACTGAGAATGTCTGCCTCTCCTCATAGCTTAGAAGTTGCCAATTCCAGGCCAGTGTGTCAGAGGAAAATAATTTTCTCATATTTGATACAGAGACAAAAAATGCCAAAAATGTAAAACTGCCCATTGAGTGCAAATAAAGAACATGCCCACCTGGAAAATCAAATGTCCTGTTCTAGTGACAGAGAAAGAGCAATCCCACAGTTCATCCCTTAATGAAACAATCAGTCTGAGCATCAGAGGAAGCCAAACATTCCGTCAAAAAACAAAGGTCATTAAAGTCCTAGTGCTCCAATAAAAAGGCATCCTGAAAGTTGTGGCCTAATGCAGAAGAAAGCAGACTATGAATGTACAGCATAAAAAACCTCAGCCCGAAATGATGAAGGAGGGACCATTAGGGTCCTGAAAAGATGGCAGCCAAAAGCAAATGTTTTTCCTGGACCATCGGCTGCTCATAAAAAGGCAGAAGATGTGGCTGGCTGTGTTGCATGAGGAATGGACAGAGGGTCACTCTCTCCCAACAAAGAAAATCAGTTCCACACAGCTCAAACTGAGGAGGTGGTGGAGGGAAATGCTTTTTTCATCACCACAATAGTCCTTCTACTTTCTTTGTAATTAGACCATTTGCAGGGCAAGAGCAGGGGAGACCCTGTTGTGTGTGGAGGAACTGCATCTTTACCTAGCAGCATACTGGTGCTTCAGCTGCCATCCAGAGCACTTAGAGCATGGGTTTAGCTTTGACAGACATGCTGCATTTTTTATATATTCACCGGTAGAACTGGAGAAGAAGAAAGATTTCCTTATAACCACCTCATAATGTAACTTCTAATCATATAGCCAGAGAAACTTCATGAAATGTGCTTACTTATGGTAAAGCTGAAACTAATATACAGCAAATTTACAATTTAAAAGACATGGACTTCACAGTCTTCTCACTGCAGCTTGGGATTTTGGTGATCTGAGACAACTCTGTCCCAGCAGGCCCTGCAAACAATAAACAGACATTCCCCGATTTGTTTGTCAGATTTTTAGTACATGATAAATTAAACAACTGAGAAAAGAAGCTGAAGTCTGCTGTGAAGTCTCTGTGAGTGTTGAAATGCTCAGGATTTTCTGATCGGTTTTAAACCGGCTTTATTAAAGAGGAATCAGAGGCTGTGCAGATACACTTGCTTCAGTTTGGTAAAGGCTGTTACAAATCAGATGATTCAAACCTAAATAAGAGTGTCTACACAAGTTTAGTAGTGATTTAAGTGAACTAGTTAAATTTAAAGATACAGGTTTGCATAAAGATGAGGTTTCACCTTTCCTGCTCCCTAACATCTGTGCTCAATCCTGTTTTATGTGAAAAAGCCAAAGGAAGAGAATAGGAGAAATATCTTTAAGATAATCTCACTGGAAAGAAAGAAAATGCATGCCCTGCCTACCCCAGCTGCTCTCCACCCCAGGAGTTACAGTTTGAAGTGAGCTTATGTATAAACAACAAACAAGTTATTCCTGGAGCTTTTGCTTTGAGCTAGGACTGTGTGTACGGTATTGGGTTTGGAAGTTCTGTCAAAGTACCTACTTTTTAAAATTAGACTTTGCATCTCAGGTTCATTAAGATTGCCTTGAGCAAGAGCTTTTTATTCAATCTTCTTTTAAGGTATGAAGTGTGAATTTGTTGAGTAAAAATAACCTGAGTGAGGAACATCTACCAATGGAGGAATAAACCACAGTGATATTTGTGCAGCCTAGCAATGGATTTCAAGACAGCTTTCTTCTTGCAGTGATCTCTTCTTTCAAACAGAGTTTGCATACTCTGTTCTAAAGCTTAAAATTAGTGTTTCAAAATAGAAGGATAAAATGGGATCTCTAGTGCTGGTATGTATCTCTGGAGGATCTTTTGGCAATATGTCATGCCAATTTTTCTGCACAGAAAAGAAAAATCAAGCACCCTGTACAGAGTTTGAGAAATTTATTTGAGACAATTTTATTTTCTTCTTCCTTCTCCAAGTCTTGAAATCAATCACTTGGACATGATGCAAATTATTATTCTTGAGTCAGCCTTGTCACAAATACCAACCTTGTAGTATGCATGTGTGTGGTAATAGCAAATGATGTTGTTCCTGAGAGCAGTTGATAATGGTATTATTACCCAAGGTTATGAACAAGTAATGTATCTGTACCATTCAACAGAAACCCCAAGAGGGGGTGGAATGGAAAGACCATAATCCTTAAAGCAACAAAAGCAGAACAAATTCCTCAGTGAACTTCTTGAAGCATTAGTAACTTTACAGTGTCTTCTCATTCACAACAAAGCCAGGGCAAGCTCAGTGTTTTCTGCTGCTGCACTAAATAAAAAGTTGATGTTAGGTCTCAATGCTCAAGAACAAATTATAACCCTTCAGACAGTGTCATAGTTCTAAAATGTAAAAAAAAAAATAAGTGATTTTCAAAGCACATTGCAAAGTGTTTTCTTTTAAGAGAACGTGGTCCCCGGTGCCTTTAAAAAAAACTAAGTAACAATTCCTCTTTAATTCCCTAATTTCACCATATAAATGACAGCTCTACTTCATTCATCTGCCAGTACTTCTAACCACAAACAGACTAAGTTATAAAAAAGGACAAATCAGGTTGACAATTATTTTTTAAACATTATTGCATGTGAGAAAAAATAAACTGAGAGAGAAATGTTCAGCTTTGAAGTATCTATCTCATGTATTTATATCTTACTTTTAAAAGCTATACATGACTAATTTTCATGAAATAACACTCTTTTCATAAGTGACCTTACTGTAAACAATCAAGCTAACAATATGAAAACAACTGTTCAAAATGGTAGAATCAGGCTCCAACATTTCTAGAATTATCCTTAATTTCTTTCAGACAATTAAGTAATCTCAGATGGCTAGCACTTTAATATTTTTCTTCTCTGTTTCTTGCCTTCTTAATTAAGGAGCAGAATATATTGGCATTCTAGAGTTAAAGAACCAATTCTTAAATGAATCATCCTATTTAATAAAATGTCCCCTTGCAAACACTGGCTTCCTTGATAAGTGCATGCACAAATAAAAGAATGGAAAAGGGTAATTGTTTGGTTGAGATGTAAGGGCACACAAAGTGGTTAACTCTAAATAACCTGGTCAGCAGCCCAACTAATCTACTTCGGTTTGTTTTCACAGCTTTGCTCTGAACATCAGTGCTGATGGCCTGACACTCCCTGCAGAGCCTGAGAGCGAATGGTAAGTCAAGATACCAGCCACACAATGCTTCACCTGCCATGCCAGATATTTGGCGGAGGGAGA
>NW_009953295.1:7941893-7978488 GCF_000747805.2 Chaetura pelagica | reverse complement strand
CCAGAAAACTTCCTGTCAAAGCTGCCAAATACATTGCAAGGTCAATTAATTAAGCAGAATGCTTTAGTTTGTTGGTTTTGGTTTTTTTCTTTTTCTTTCTCATTTTAAATCAAGCCTAACTTTTTTTTTTTTTTTTTTTCTTAAGTCTGGAATGGCAATGTGACTTATTAAGGGAATCCAACTGCTCTTAAGGGGACTAGGCACCACCAAATATCCCTAGAAGTTACCCATTACTTTGGAATGTTACTCATTCCAAAGCCTGCTCATGCAACACTTCCGCTCTAGCCAGCATCTGCCTTGTAGAGGCAGCAAGATACAGGAAAGTTGAATCAGCCTCAACTTAAGTGAGACTGAACTCGTTTTCTGAGCCACACGTTGTCAGAATGAGGTGGCAGAGCTGATCTTGCCTTTGTCCTCTCTTTGCTGCTTGGTGAAGTAAAAGCAGCCAAATTGCCTGAGTGAGATTTTGCAATCTGTTCAAAGAAAAAGATAATCTGATAAGAGCTTCCTACCTAATTATGCTTTGAGGCCTGATCCTATTTGGTGCTGAGTGTTTTCCTGCTAAGGTCCGTATCTCCCAGTGAAAGCACCTCTGCATACTCAAATAGGATGCTGTGCTTTCCCTGAGGTCAATGGGAGTTTTACTGCTGTGACAGGTCTGTCCTCTGCATATGTATGGCTGGTTTAGATGGTTTCCTACTCAGCATGTGAGCTGTTATGAGTTATACTGACAGACTTAATTGTGCCAATTCATTGCATATAATATTTTAAGAACAGCTGTAAAGGGGCAGGCAAAAAAATACACTTATTGCAAGTGATGATATTTGACTGTGGCCAGTAATACGTGCCTAGAGAACAAGACTAGAATGTAATTATAGTTCCCTTATTTACTTTCCGATCCTATACAAACTTGCACCAGAAAAACTTCCTGAGCCAGAGTCAGCAAATTTATTTTTAATACTATCAGTGTTTTTTCCCCTGTGTCTAATCACTTTTCTAAATTCAGGTAAACTTTCAGTTCCCACAACTTGTCTACCATGGAGGAAATCTCTCTTTTTGTTCATTTTCAACCTAGCCCCTCCTGGTTTCATTTTATTTCCCCTAGTTTTTGCATTAGGAGGAACAGAAAATAATTTTTTTGGATCACCGACCTTTTTCAAAAATCATTCATGTCCCTCTTAATAACTTTTTTTTTAGTTTGAAGAGTCCTAGTCTATTTAGTTACCTGTTGTACTATAGTAATTCCTAATCTTTAATCATTGCCATCATAATTCCCTATACCATCTTCATCTTTGCAGTATTATTTTTGACTAGCCAGTCAATGGCCATTCACTCAGGCCAGTGAGGTCCTTCTACAAAGACCTTTGCAGGAAGATTATTTTTCCTATTTTGTTTAATAACTTACAACTCTTAGCAAACTCTGTCTTTCTGTTATTTGCTCTGTGTTCAGACAATTTGTGCATTTTTGAAAGGTACATGATCTAGGAGAGATCCCTAAGGGTCTTACTTGACACATCTTCCAAGGAACAAAACTGGCATTATTTGTCTACTTTTTGCTTCTCATATTTTAAAGTGGTACTTTAAGGTATTCACTTCATGGCTCCAAACTGTACCTCATGTCCTTTTAGGTGCTAAAAAGGTGCTCATTACAATGCTGAACTGTGCACTAACACCGGTTTTGGATCTAATCCAAGTTGCAACCGTAAATTTCTGAGATATCTGACCATCTGAGTAACAAGCATTGCAGTGGTTGCTTATGTGCTTTTGTTATCATAACTAACTTTAAATCTCTAACACATACACTGAAAAAAATTCATTTTTATGGTTAAGCACAAGTCAGTATGTTGTAACAGTGGTCTATTCATGACTCTGCCACAGATTTGTGATGTGTAGCAAATGTTTTTGATAATTCTGTTGGCTTCAGGTCCCAATCATCTGCTCAGTATTTGTCATCCCTTTTAAATTTAAGGTCTTCAGGGCAAGAGCTGTGTTTTGTTATGAATGGCTGTATCAACCGCTACAGCGATTCTTGAGCTGTTGGCAATTCTTGGATGGAGCTTCAAGATGCTACTGCAATAACAAACATATATAATAATGTGTATCAGAAATGTAGGACAATTAATGCCTTAGCATTGTCCACTGCTCTCCTTCAAGATGCTTTCTATCACTAAGATAGGGCTTGATTTCTCTCAGAGATATAGGCCTAGGTAAAGAGTAGACAGTGTCTTTTTTTTCCAGTTCAGTTAGAACAAAGTCCTGTTATGGCAATATGGCAAACCTACTGACCTAAGTCAGACTGAGTGTTCACTTTCCTGTGAAATACATGAGGATGGAATATTTAAGTCTCCTGCTTCTTAACTTTGGGGTATTATTTAATTCAGGAGGGAAGTCAGAATGATTAGTTAAGAGAATACAGGCACTGCTGCAGTTACTTAACTGTTTGCACGTGAACAGGAGGTATATCTCTCCTTTAGCTATCTCCTTGTGCCACCTTCATCCTCCTAGGCCTCTTAGGAATCTGTACCTAAAATGGAGATCTTGAGAAAATAAAGAGAAGACTCAAATTTATTTAGATATCTATTTCATCAACAACATCCAGATCCATTTATTTATTTAATGGCTGTACAGTAAGATCTTAAGCAAAGAAAGCATCTACCTGTTTGAAACCCAAACCTGATGTCATCAACTAGACTTACCAAAAGACTCACCCAATGTCCCTGGTAAAAATCTCTTCATTCTTGAAATGAGGTGTCTAATCATTCCACAGGAGGGAGATTCTCCATAACTAGCTAGGACTCAGTGGTTGCAATATGAAAAGCTATGAATGGAAAAGAAAAGTGAAAACAAACCGGACACATTTGGTTATATTTTATGTTAGCACTTTCATATTAAAATAGGTAGTAAGCTTTTTTGACAATATAATCACATCTCATTCAATCAGATTCAGACTCAGATTTTAAAATATATTAAACACGCAACACGTTCATTTTTAGCATTCCTGTTTTTAATTCATGACCAGGACTTAATTTTTCAAAGCTGAAAAAAAACAATGCTTAGAAGAAATAGTAATTTATAAGTTGGTAGAAGATGAACATTCACTTTTGTGAGAATTTCTACATGATCTCCAAAATTTCCTAATACACTGCAGTGGAATATCTGGTTCTCAGGTATGTTTTGTGACAGTTTAATAAGAGAGTGAAATAACCTGTTTCTTACTACAGTATTTCAGGAATACGTTCACTCATGCAATGCCTAGAGCGGGGGCGAAAAAGGATAATCCGTGAAGGAGATCAGACATCCAGTACTCATCCTGGAACTATTCCCTTTGTACTGAACCCATGTAAGTGCTGATTTAATGAGCTCTGGGCAGAGGCACTAGTTTGAACAAAGTGTTACTGCAAAAATCCACAAATAGTGTGCCATTAGCTGTACTTTCATGAAAAAAAAAAACCTGAAAAGTAAATAAAAAAGTTTAGCCTTATGTGAGAGATTCAGCATATGTGATCAAAAGATGCAAGTTTGACATTACATGCTGAGATTTCAGTAGTAAGAATATTTAATATGTCAGGAATTCTAGTGAGTAACATCTCCATCTTGTATGGAAACAGCTATGAAATTCAAGTATTTATAAATGACACACACCAAACTGCAGTCTTCAGTATAATTTCTAGAGAAAATGAAATATCTTATTACTAAAGTGCTCCTACCCTGCTGTTCAGAGAAAATGGGATAAGAAGTTCCTACAGTGTCAGATGTTTCTTGCTTTGTTGAACAATATTGAAATCAGCTTGATTTTCCACTGATGTTTTGTTTTTCTAATTCTACTTAAAAGAGTTAGTGCTGACAATGCAAATGCTGAGCTTTACAGATAGAAGGACCGAATTTAGTGAATTGCAAAAAAAACCCCAAAACTTACTTCATTCAGAGCATCGCTTGTTTTGGTTTTCTTTGGTATTTTAGATAGGGTTTTTTTCCAAATTTTGACTGGAATAGAAGTTCATGGATTGGAGATATTGGGGTGCCATGAGCATAATTCTGGCAGCCAGCAACTGAACCTAAATAACCAGGCATGAAGTGTCTATGACTTAGTCATGATACTGTCACTATTTAAACAATTTAGATGCCCTTTGGATCTACTTTGATGTTTTCATCATGTTTTATGGAACAAAGTAGGGGACACAGAGACTTTTCAGGAAAACAAGTTTCTACATTCAAAAAAGTTATGGGAAGCAAGGAGAAAGACAGATAAAACTGGATGTTAGTTTGATTTTGTTTCCCTGAGGAAAGAAAGGTGACAGTGACAAAAAGCTTAGAGTTGATTTGGGCTTCCTCAGTGGAATATATATTTATCATAAATCTACTATCAGTTCTGAAAGCAAAAATAAAATCTCTTACACATAAGCAGAACATTTCAATATTAAAGAAAATTAATATATCACTTGCTAAGGAAATGCACACACACACAGAGACCATTTTTGAGATTCAGGTTCTCTGCCAAAAGCGTAAGTGAGAGATATTATTCTTTATCTGAATCTTTAAAAGTGATAGGTAAAGGGAGAATTTCCCTTTTCAGCCCTAAAAGTTAATGTGTTGTAAGAACAATTTCCATCTGCCAAAGGAAAAAATCATTGGTTTCATACTTAAAAGTTACAGCATTAAATTGCACTTACTGGGTACAGTAGCCTAAGATCAGTCCCTAAGTGTCAACCATTGTGTAGAGTGTCGCTGTAAAGCAATTTTTCAATCTTTCAATTAAGCGCACCGTATAATTTTATGGCTTTGGTCTGCGCACAGAGTTCATGCACAACTGTGTTAAATAATGACAGGAGCAGGCTGGAATGAGGAAGAGATTACTGGGAGGATCCAGTCTGACAATGAAGCCGACACAGCAAAGGTAAAAGAGGCTTATTGTCTGACAAACACCCATGATTTTTAATTATCCTTTCCCACGTGCTGATTGTTGCAACGTATCTCGCCCCCACACCTCTGCCTTTCTCTACCCTTATCTTCATTGCATACCTGCTCCCCCCTCTCTTCTCCACATCCTGAAATGCCCTCGCCTCTTGCCCTGCCTTTTCTGTTTAACTGATCTCCACCTACCAAAACCCTATCAAACAAAAATAAAAATGTTTGGAACTTGCAGGGTGTTTCCTGACAGGCTGTTACTTCATTCCTCTCCCATGACTCAAACCTTTGCATCCCCACTCTACTCCTCTGTGGTGAGGCCTTTGTTTGCTTGTATACAAAATCTCAGAATCACAGAATTTCTTGAGTTGAAGATACATAAAGATCATCGAGTTCAAACTCCTCTGCATGGGCAGGGACACCTTCCACTAGAACAGGCTGCTCAGAGCCCCATCCATTCTGCCCTTGAATGCCTCCAGGGATGGAGCCCCCACAACATCTCTGGGCAGCCTGTTCCTGTGTCTCACCATCCTTACACTGAAGAATTTGCACACAATCTCTAACCTAAATCTCTTTTCTTTCAGCTTAAAACCATTACCCCTTGTCCTCTCACTACAAGGCCCTGTAAAAAGCTCCTCCCCAGCTTTCCTGTAGGCCCCCTTCAGGTGCTGGAAGGTCACTATGAGGTCCCCCTCGAATCTTCTCTTTTTCAGATTGAACCACCCCAACTCCCTCAGCCTGTCCTCATAAAAGAGGTGCTCCAGCCCTTGGATCATTTTCATGGCCTTTCTCTGGACATGTTCCAACAGGTCCACATCTTTCTTGAGCTGGATGCAGTATTCTAGGTGAGGTCTCATCAGGGCAGAGTAGAGGGGCAGAATCACCTCTCTCGATCTGCTGGCCACACTTCTCTTGATACAGCCCAGGATGGAGTTGGCCTTTGGGGCTGCAACTGCACATTGGTAGCTCAGGTCCAGCTTTTGATCCACTAGTACCCCCAGGTCCTTTTCCACAGGGCTGCTCTCAAGTGTGACCTCCCCCAGCCTGTATTCATATCTTGGGTTACCTCAGCCCAGGTGCAGGACCCTGCACTTGGCCTTGTTGAACCTCATGAGGTTCACCTGGACCCACTTCTCTAGCTTGTCCAGGTCCCTCTGGATGCCATCTGGTCCCTCTGGCACGTTGACTGCACCACCCAGCTTGGTGTCATCAGCAAACTTGCTGAGGGTGCTCTCAATGCCACCATCAATATAGTTAATGAAGATATTAAACAACACTGGGCCCAGCACTGACCCCTGAGGGACACCTCTTGTCACTGTTTTCCATCTGGACTTAGAGCCATTGACGCGACCATCCAGCCAGTTCTTATCCACTGAACAGTCCACCCATCAAACCCATATCTCTCCAATTTCGTGAGTAGGATGTTGAGGGGGACTGTGTCAAAGGCCTTGAAGAAGTGCAGATAGATGACATCCACTGCTTTTCTCTGGTTGACTGATGTAGTCACTTCATTGTAGAAAGCCACTATGTTGGTCAGGCAGGATTTGCCCCTGGTAGAGACATGCTGGCTGTCCTGGATCACCTCCTTGTCCTCCATATGCCTTTGCATGTCTTCTAGGAGGATCTGTTCCATGATCTTCCCAGGCACAGAGGTGAGGTTGATAGGTCAGTAATTCCCAGGGTCCTCCTTTCTACCCTTTTAAAATATGGGTATAACATCCCCTTTCTTCCAGTCACCAGGGACTTCACCTGACTGTCATGACTTTTCAAGTGTCATGGACAGTGGTTTGGCAACTACGTCCACCAATTCCTTCGGGACCCTGGGATGTATCTCATACACTTTCACCTTATATTTCTTTTGTATTTTCAGGTAGTAAACTCCTTAAAGCAAAGACCATCTGCTCCTTCACTGTGCAGTCAGACCTTTCCATGGATTAGTGCGTAGACAATACCAATACGAATTGCATTTATCTTCAAAATTAATAAGAATAGTTAGATGTAGTAGTACATAATGAACTCTATAGTATTTTTAGCAAAACTTGTTAGATGTAGGTACATACCCCTAATGAACAGCAGAGAACCACAATGTTCTCAGGTCACTCGTGCCTGTGAAAATGAATGTATCAAAGTTGTAGCAGGTATTTCCTAGCTTCTTTCACTTTTGGGAATTCTGGTATTCAAAATTTGAAAAAAAAAACAACAGACGATAGAGAAAAGAATAAACTTTAGAACATTCTGTTCTGTATATGGGTGGCTCTAGGTGGGATTTCCAAAAGTAACAAGAAGTAGCTTTCTGTTATCAATACCAGACTTTTTTTTACTAGTTCAGCCTGTCTCTGGTTAAAAAATAATAATTACTAAATATATATTTTTTAAAAGAGCGAGACAAAAAACCTTATAAAATATTTTGGAGACAATCACAGTGATGATGCAGCTTTGTGGGCAGGGTGGCAGGTACTCTGGGAATATTGACATGCATTCCAGGCTTACTAAGCTACAGCTCATTGAGTATTAGGAGCACTGACTACACTGCCAAGTTTGATGACAACTTCTTTCTAATTGACACAGAAAAAAGACTCTCAGAATACATTATTTCACTCTGAAGCAGTCTTCTTTATGATAGTCATTACCTAAATATTTCACCCAAGAGATTTATTCTATTAAGAAGCTCTGAAACCTCTATAAAATTAATTATATTTTACTTAAGGATTTTTGATTGGTTCTGATTAATTAAAATATGCTTGGATTGCAATAACTTCGTGCTGTTTGATTATTTGAATACAGGCTTTTGGTTCTTCCATTTCTTTGTCTGTTAAGTATATGTAATATCCTCTGTACTAAATGCCCATGTTGTACAAATGTGAATAAAGAAAAAAAAATCAGCTGTGGCACATCTAACAAATAACTGTACACCATAAATGTGATCTTATATGGAAATATTTTGGATGTTGTACACAATATTTTAAACCCTACCAGGTGATAGTCACTATGTTACATAATGTTCTAATTTTACCTGCAATTCTGTTTCCTTCTTTTCAGACTCTGAAGACTTCCACACATGCTGAAAGCTAACTTCACACATACATGCCAGCTTTCAGCATCAAGTGCTCAAGTTTAATTGCTCAAAGAAATGTACATGATTTAGGCACTTGTGGTCTATTCTAAGTACCTAACTTCACAGTCATGTGCAGTGTGGCATTTTAGTTTGCAAGTAATTCAGATCCCCTGTAGTTCAGATTGATTAGAAGTTGCCTCCCTAAACTACCAATGAAAAAAAAATAAAAGCAGTCACAGGATTTAGTCTAAATGTTGTATATATGGGAACCATATCCAAAGGGGAATATAACAAATTAGCTTGATTCTCCTCTGACATGTTTATTAGAAGGTGCAGTATGTTCTGTAATTAATGACAAACAGCAGTTATTAAAATCCACATGTTTAGGGGGAAAAGAATCCCAAACAGCTTTTATACTTTTAATCAAAACATTTTCACCTGGATTTTTTTTCTACTGATCTCTTTTGCTTCTGTGAAATTTTTGACAGTTCCATTCTTGAAACCTCTAGCTAGAAAAGTGTTTTTTGGGAACATTGCACAAAGTGCTGACGTATTAAAAATATATATAAAAATTTAAAATATATATATCCTTGTATGCTGCACTCACAAAGGTATTTTAAAACATCACATATTCTGAAATCAAGGTTTATACCTTGTAGAATTTGCCATTTTTGTTGCTTTAAAGGAAAGAGCTGATACCAGTCTTTAAAGGGTCAGAGAGACCAGATTTCTTACTGGAGTGCAGACTGACTGTTTTAAGGAGACTGAAAAAAAATGTTATTTTTATGAAAATAATTTCTACTTAGCGGGTTTCTTCATTTGTATTTACTCACCAGAGGGGGGAACAGTAAATTTAAAGGGAAAGATAAAATCTACTAGAGTAAAGAAGCAGAAGTCTCACCAAAGAAAAACAAAAAAACCTCAATCAAGAAACAAACCCAGATCACTTTAGGATCATGCTTTTAACACTTTAAAACACTGGCTTTTTCCTAAAGTTATTTGTTTAGGGAAACAGCAGTAAGCCCCTGTTTTTTTAGGGAAGAACAAACAGCCGCAACTAATGGTTCCCATGGAAGACTCTTGTAAGCTGTAAAAGTCTGTGAATAGCTGAGCTCTTGTCCGTATGTGCAGTTTTGTCTAATTAATCTCTATAACTACAAAAAGAGGTGATCCCATAGGAATTATATATGTAATGCAAAAGAGAAAGGAGATTAAAAAGCTACTATTACAAGGTAGTCATTTGCATGCAGTGCAGAGCAGAATTCATGAGAAGAATGTCACAAGAAAAAGTCGTGTAAGAATCTATGTTCCTGACACTGGTGGACTGTGAGATACTGTGACTTAGCAGTAAAATACTTGTTGTTCAGCAGTGACAAGGCGAGCTGAATGGCTGCTTTAAATGAGGCACAGATCATATCAGTCAACTACGTTGGTATTGCTGCTGAAGTTCAGGAAATTATTTGGAACGAGTTAAAAAAACTATGTTTCAAGGAACTGTGACAAAGACAGCAATTAAACTTGGCACAACTTTTCTTAGAATCGATGCAGAGCTAAATGAAAAATGCTGCCTCTAAAACAGAAAGTCCTAAGCTACAAAGCACTGGAAACTAAGGGACTACATGAAGTATTACTCTATGAACTGTAGATAAGAGAAGTCTCTGGTTTGATCTAGCTAAGTTTTTCTTATAAAGCACATCTTTTAACAATGATGAGAGGGAAGCAGCACTAGTCAGTGAAGCCTTGTACCCAGCAAAACTGATTTTTTACTTACTGCATCCAACTGTGCATGTCAGACTCTAAATGTATTTCATTTGGCAAAGCACTGGAGCTGTTATACTCTCTCTGAGCCAAATTCTGCCCTTGGCTTCAGGCACACAGCTCCCATTGACTCCAGTGGAAGCTGTACAGAAGGAGATAGATTGTGTAAATTAGGCATGCTCTTGAGATAGTGAAGGAAGGGAGATTCACTGCTGAAACCCAGAGCAGGAGTTCAACAAGGGCCAGCAAAGTCAATCGCACCAGTCCATCCTTTTCAACTCATCAGAGCCATGGCTTGCAAGATCCATAAAATAAACAGCTCATATGCACTGCTTGAAAGATAAAAAGATTTTCTCAGCCTTTGAGGCAGGCTTTGCCTTCACTCATTACCTCTGAAGCAACCCATCCTTGAAGCATTTTCATTCTGGTACTGTAATTGGTGAAAGACGGTGGTTTTTTTCCTCAAAACTGCATTCACCTAGATCTGACCAAAAGCTTTTCTTACCTATATAGCCATAACCCCAGATCATCCTGCTACGAGGTACATCCCTGTTTTCTCCCTGTCCTAGCACTGGTTCTTCCCTTTGACTTTGCTTGTTGACTGACTATTTTTTCATTTCTTTCACTCCTAGAATCACAGGATTTACTTCTGATTCTCTCAATAGCACCAGTTACAGTTTACTTTTTACATGCTTTTAATACATAGATAACAAATTATCCTTAGGCCACACTTATAAATCCAGTGAAGGTCAGATTCTGCTTTGCTAGTCACATACCAGGCTCTACTTGTCTTGTAGACTAAATACTTATGTTTGGCAAGGGGATGAGAAGGCTGCATCTTATTTTATTAATCTATTTATTATGTTCTTCTAAGGAAAAACTTTTTCTTTATTATTTTTTATTTATAAATATTATCACAACAGAAGAACAAGCTGTATTGTGCAGGTACTTGCAAAAAAAAAATCTTGTTAAACTAATCTAATGTAAATGTGACTTAGACCCAGAATGGCTTGTGAAAAAAACAGAGCATAATAAAAAAAAAGTTATGAGTGTGATAGAAGTGTGTGATTAAATGACTGAAATATGTTTGGTTTGTGTGGTACCAGATAGAATTGTTTTCTCCAGTTGTTTCTATCAGTGTGTTAAGGGGTTCATGCTTTCAACCAGCAGACCTTCTATCATTTTCAAGCAGGGAAAGGGAGTGAGAGAGGGGAAGATCAATTTTCAGTTGTCTCACAATGGCAGTTTTGGTCTCCAAAAAAACTCCAGTTCATCTCTTGCTGCTGGCTGGAAGCACTGCATAATCTCTTCAATGCACATACACTCAGTGACTTCATAACATTGGTGCCTGATTTGTTACAGAAAGTGTCTTAGATATATAATCCTCACAAATATAAAACTTTCTGTAAGCAAAGAGAGAGGTCAGCCTTCTCGTGTTTCTTCTGTGTTTAACAAAAGCAGCCTTCAGTGAAGTATTCCAGGATTCAGTCATTTGCTGAAAAATCTTAAAAATAACTTTATGTTCTGTAAAGTCCTTATCTGCCTTGCTGGTGAAATATGGATACACCATCCTTTTCCTTGTCCTCCTTGGACTGTTGCTAACAAGATCTTTCTAAATTTTCAGTTATTAATTACAAAGCTCCTATTAATAGTCTGTTGGTTTCACACATACATATGCAATCTACAACTGACGGGTTTTCTAAGTGCCTTCAGAGATGGTTTTGCCACTGGATTTCCAAATAAATTGCTGACAGGTATATCTCTGTGACACTGATGTTACTTGTTCAAATGAAGACATGGACACTTTTTGTTATGCCCCTCATACTGAAAATCCCCTGCCTACGAGACAGATATCTGAAAAACACATTTTCTTACAAATGACATCTTATAATACCTCCTTATCAACACTGAAGGTTCAAAGGAGTAAAAAGATGCCTGCCAGCCCTGTTTGATGAAGTATTTTCTTGAATTATCAGCTATTAAGGATCTTCTTAGTACTCCAAACCCTCCTAACTGGCTTGTCACCTTTTAAAATTCTTCAATCCATCTCTAAAAAAGATCGACAACAAAAAACAAACAAGCAAAAAATCCTTCCTTGATCTTTGCAAATAAACAGTGTAGTTTGGTCTAAGGTTTTTGAAGCTTTTTAATTCATTTAGAAACTTGTAAACACCATAGAAGACCAGCAAGTTCATTAAACACACAAGGCTCAGCAGAAAGATGGGGAGACTCCAGTAATCCAAACCATTATAACCCCCTCCATTTCTCACAGCACATTGCATATATATGGCAAAGAAACTGACCTGAGAAGTCACTTCCTCTTTCAGTTATCCTTCCTGTTTCTATTTGTTTTTTTCATAAATTAAGCAAAGGAATGACAAATATGTTAGTAGGTTTTTAATTCACTTGTTTGATCAATTTCTACATAATTTAGAGTATAAATTGTAGAATAGCAAATTCCTCACTGGTTTTGCTCATTTCTACTTACTATACAAACTCTGTACTAATTGTATATAAATTAAATTCTATATGAAAGAAGAGGACAGAATCAGTATTTTACAAGTGTCATGGAAAGTAACTACAGTGCTTTATCTGAGGACTGTTAGCAAGTAAGAGATATTCCACATCAGGAAACTTACCAGACACTGCAGTTTCTTTGCAGATTCGATTGTACCAAGACTCGTTAGATGGAACAATTAATCCCAACAGCTGCTCTGCACAAATAAATCTTTTTTTTATCAATTTTACAAGCAAGGAAAAAGAACAGCTTGCTAAGACTAACTCAGATGTATAACAGAATCAAACATAGACTACATGTAGTAGAAAACAACATTTTCTATCAAAGATTTTCAGCCATAGAATAAAATGGGATAGCACATATTTTCCCTTTTAGAATATTACAATGCTTGTAAGGTTTTCAGAATATTTCTTTAGTCTTCCCTTCAAAACATACTTCTCCTTGTTGATGCGGCTGGATTAAACATTAGCAATTCTTTTGGTGACCTTTCATATTTGTAAGTGCTAGAACCCTGTTGAACTTCACCTGATTCATTGCAGCTTAATTCCCCACTGCTGATTATTACAGTGGGAGTCATTCTCTAGAGGGTTAGAGCAAAAAAGACCCAGGAAGGAAATGTTAGTGGGAGCCAGATTAGTAAGGGAAGTCTATATTGAAGTTCTTGTAGGAATGTGATTTTTTTCATAGCAGTAAAGGACAGCACTCAGAAAGCTATTTTGGATAGCACTGTAAACATATCTTGTTCATAGAAATTTACTTTTCTAAGGTCTTTTCCATCTCACTGTTACTGGTTGTTTTTTTTCTTCTCCCACTGTGCACACCATATGATTTGTAACATTCAGTCACAGCTGAGGTCAGATGCTGAGAACTGCAATTCGGTTGAAATAACTGGATTTTTGTAGTCATTCACCCTTGGAGCCTTCTCTGGGTCAGAGAAACCTGGTATCTCTCAAAGAAAGAATCTTCTTACAGTAAAAGCATTTGAATTTTTAATATTTATTGCAGATCTTAACAGAAATTCTATAAGGTACTTTTCTTCAGGTATGAAAGAAACATAAAGGACAAATTTGATTTTTCTTTACCAGTTTATTAATTTCACAGTAAAAGTAGAATAACAATGCAATGAAAATGGATCAATCTATTTAATGAAGGATTGTAAAGTCAGTATCATCAGAGTTATTGATTCAGTTAAGTAGCATAAGAAGAATTTTATTCTTCAGCTTAGAATTCGTGTGTCCCATTTTAAAAAAAAAGTGGCCTACCAAAAAAGATTAAAAATATTTGAGTACCTACAGACTCTATCTGTACATAGATCAAAGACTTATCTGTTGCAATCTAGTATAACATATACCTTTCTCTAATGAAGGAAAAAACCCACATGGCATAAAAATATTCAGTGCATATATGTGTTCTTCCACGATTCATCTACAGCATATACTGGAAATTGGCAAAAATCATTCTAAAGATTAAAACAAGCTCGTAATAAGCCAGTTTCCTCCTTCTAGTAGTAGGAAACCTAGGACAAGTAAGGCCCAGAATATTAATACATCCAGATCGTTTGTGACCAGTTAACAATTAATGAAACCACCTGGCCTCTCTTATGAAAGGCAAGGTAAGACCAAAGAAGATGCTCTTGAAAAGTTGTGGAAAACAGGAAAGAAAGGGAAAAAAAATAGTTATTGAAGTCTTAGGGTATTAAACCTAGAAGCCATCTTTCCTGTGAAAGAACTGGAGAAGTAGAAAAGATTGTGTGTAAGCAGGCGGTGTTTATTTTAGGACATATGTTTTGAATACTTCCTCAGGCAATGATATTAGCAATACTAGCCTCCTCAGGAGTCTCATTCCTTAAGCATGCCATCCTTTGAGTTGTCCCCAGACTTCTATGTGTCAGAAACACTTTCCTAAAACAGATATTTTTTTTTTTTCCCCCTGCTTTCAGTGCTGCTATTTGCAGGAAAAATGCAGATCCCAGCAATTTTGGAGGTGTAGCATAGATTAGGTGGTACAACACCTCCAGCAGTTTTTTAAGAAGCCAAGTATCTGCACCAACTGGAGTATAATGCCAACAAATTCCTTTACCAGCTGACATGCCCAACATGCTGCCAGAGCATTGGCACCTTCTTCTCTTCTGAGTCACAGTTCCAGGTCACAACTAGCTCTGTGCTTTCTAGCACTCTGGAGTTGTTTACTTTTTTCCCAGAGCAGCAGGACCTGGACTTCCTCCATGGAGTCCCCTAGTTGGAAAGACTTGAAAGTTAGCTGCTCACCACGGATATGTCTAAGTGACCCAAACTGTATGAGGAAACACCAGCCCTTCATACGTATAATTTTCCTATTTACCTGATCCTCTTTTCTCTCTCCTGAGAGATTTTCACTATTTCTAGCCTCCTTCTCTTTCCTCTGAATTAATTATTCCCAGTAGAAGACAGCTACTTTCCAGCTGAAGTGCAAGCTACAGGTGCACTGGAGATGCTAACCCTGTAGTTCTCATTGGCCTGGGGCCACCTGGCCCTAAAACAATGATTTATCCCTTTCTAATCTGTCTTCCTTAAAAGACTCATATTGCTATCACCACAGGGCTCCTAGTTAACATGAATCAACATGTACGCTACTCTCAGCAAATATGACACTAACTTTTCCTCCTGTTCTAGGAAAAATTAGGTTCTTATGGCCTTGGGGCTCTGTACAGATGAAATTTTGGCAACACTCTTCAAATTGGCCCTTCTATCTCCCGTGCTTCTTAGAGGTACCTGAGAATACTATCTGATTGTATTAATTTCTGTAATATTAAAGATAGAGGAAGAATCTAGAGATAAACCATCTCATACAATTTATGGCATGGGTCTGTACAAGTTTTACTTTGCTATGCAAGTTGTTTTCCACTTTTCTCTACCAAATAATATGCAATTTTGTGGCAGCAGGCAAGGCATTTCCACCACCTACATTTTGTGACAAATTCTAAGTTCAGATGTAGTCTCAGAAGAGACAGGTGGAAAAACGAAGGTGAGAAAACATTTTAAAACAATATTTCTGCAGGGAATGATTAATCATCCTCTACAGGTGCTCAAAGAAGAGAAGAAGCCTCACAGATCATAATTCTTTATTAAATCTCTTCAGTGAACTCAGCTGCAATCTCTACAAGGAAAACTGACAATGTTTTTACCTACAGGCAAAGCTACTGTGATCTTTCACACTAGAACTTGTGTGCTGTGATAGACTGGAACCTGAATAGCTCCAGCAGTAAAGAGAGGTGTGCAATACAAACTTGAGGTGGGGGGAGGGGGGATGTATTTTGCTGTGCACTTTCGAAGGCTCTGGGTAAACCCACAGACTTGATTCTTCCTCGAGTTCTTCCACCAGTGCAGCCCCTGCTTTAAACTCCTATCATGTTGAACAGAGTGAAATAGGAAAGTCAGAACTAATCCAACATGAAGTCAGATCAGTCTAGTGCTTCTGATACAGAAAAGGAAAGAGACTACATGGACATAAGACAAACATTTACCAGAATTACCAGTTACAAGTGATTCCTGGAAAAATTACTTCAGTGGGGCATAGCAGCATTAACTGAAATGATTAAGCCATGTAACTTGCAGTATTTCAGGCCAAAGTCTATCCTTAGTTGTTGTTGTTTGCTCTTTTTATGAAAACCAGCCTTTTCTATTGAGCTGTATATAAGTCCATTTATCTTGTAAATATTTGGTCCCAAATACTCTCCAGTACTGGAAAAAAAACCCAAACACTTTTGAATGGACCCATAGAAAGATGAACCCTCAACTCCAACACCATCCTGCCAACAAGTATATAGTATCATATTTTCTTACATTAATCCCAGACCCACCAAAACAACACATAAATGTTTCCATATGGTTTCCAAATAAATCTCCCATATCCTGTATTCTATAAATTGTTCCCTCAAGAGGTACCAGCTAAAGAAAGCTAGTCATCTATTCCAGTTCTCATGGGGGCACCAGGCATGATTTTCCACTGGGTTGCACAGGTTTTGTGCTCAAGGCAACTCCACTCATGTTAGCATCTCCCAGAAAATAAAAGTCATAGGGTTGGTGTGAACACAAAGAATCAAATCTCCCATCTTTCATCTCCAGACTGAAGCCGTATCCAGATTTTTCTCCCTCTGACATGTTTAAATTAAAAGGATCAGATGAGCATGCTGTGGCAATGGCCAGCCAGCTTGTAAGTGGTGCCTGATGGATCTTGGCATGGGCTTCGAGGGCTGCAGCTCAGACAAGATCCCACATAGCCTGTATCTGCAGTGGGCTACAGTGGGGCACAAAAATCTACATGTGGCTGCAATTTCAGGTTTCCCTTATATATTCTGTGGGACTATTTGTAATGTTTATTTATAAAAGATGAAAATTTTGCCACAGTTTGTTAATGCATTAGTACAGAAGTAATGTGTGTGAACAAGGAACCCTTACAAGTCTTTGGCTTATGCAGCATAAAGCATTGTCTCATACCCAATCTCCCCATAGACATCAGTTTCTGCTTTAAATAGTCTAACTACAGCTCCCTGAGTATAATATAAAAGGCACCACGCTTATAAATGCAGTGAGTACTCAGCCCACATTATGGCTAGAATAGCTGAGTAAAATGGCAGTTCTTTACAGTCACATTATTTGTTATAACTCATTAGAGTAATGAATCACTTCAAAGATATATTCTTATAATTCAGATAGAAGTTTTCCAGTAAAACAGAAATTCCCTTTGTGGATCTAATGTGTATGAGATAAAGTTCAGAAACCTTATTTATAATCCACTTATTTTTCTCAACAGAACATGAGCATCCATATAGGTCTGCACATAGGATTAATATATTTTCCTGACTTTCAGCTATTTTTTGGTTTTGGTTTTGTGGTGTTTGTTTTTTTTTTTCCTGGAAACACAAAAAATACTTCAATACTTCAGGAAGGGGAAACTAATTTGGCTTGATTTCAAACTGGAAGGCTTTTTTCCTCCCAGAAGAACAAGATTTAAAATAAGTGCTGGGGAAATGTTTCTTGCAAATCTGTGCTTGAATATGAACCGTGACTTTGCATTTCCTGATCAGGATGGAAACAGAAACATTGACCCCTCAGAACTAAACCCTAAAATTAACTGAGAGAGTACCATTCAAAAACACTTCCTCAAGTCAGCAGGGGAGGAGGGCAATGAAAGGCTTGATGAGAGTTTGGTGAATAAAGAGGAAATAAGGGAGGGATGAGGGAAACGACAGTGGACCCTCAACTCCATACAAACTCTTTCTAAATTCTCCTTCATATGCATACATAGTAGTTATTAGCATGACCGATTTGCAAAGAAGGATTTAGTTGCCCTCAAAAGTGGACATGTCTTTTGCACACTTTACACTCCTTAGGCTCATGCTCTGGAGAAAGAGCCACAATCATGCCCACATGTTTATGTGGAATATAATTGGAGAGACAACAGTGATGACAATATTACCTTAGCTCTATAAAATACACATATGACAACAGGACTCTATTGGTGATGCTATTATACTTATTTTAACACAGACAAGTGAATGTCTATAACTCTATATTGTTTCTTGATATTTTTGATACTGAAGTTGTCTTGGGTTAAGCCTGTTGTGCATAAATTGTAAGGTCTTCACTGAGAAGTGGTCAGTACATCCTATTATTGCTACTTCCAGCAAAAACACTGCATACAAAGAACGAGACAGACCAGTTGCTTGAATTCTCAAAAGGTTTTATTTTTACCCTAATTACAAAAATGTCTGGGTTTGCATGGGAAACCAGAATGATTGACACAAGGGAGGGGAAATAAAATTTTTCATCTAATTTTCAGTGATACATGAAAGAATAGACTTCCAGTGTGTCAGAGAAGTGTTCAGCAAACCTTAGAAAGACTACTTTTCCACCAGCACCCCACTACCCCCTACTTCTCCAGTCATGGAAGCTTGTATATACAGATCCATTCCTTGTGGAAGTTAAAGCATTTTCAGAACCACTCTTAGCTGTGCCAGGGAATACTGATGCTACAGAGAACAGCTGCTATAGCCAGAATAGCCTGTCCTTTCCCCACGGCATTACAAGTTGGTCCTGTGGGGATGGAGGCAGAAAGCAGAGAGATACCTTGCTGTTCCCAAGTGGAGTCTTTTGCTATTGCTGTAAACTGCTTGAAGTTCTTTTTTCTACAGTTACACAAAGCTACTAATTTGAGGTTATGAATATGGATCAAAATGTAATTATCCTGGACCAAATAATCAATGCCTACTTTCCATGGACAGGCTTCCACACATATCAGGGCCACCTTCCAAGTACTAATGGCAACTCTGACCTCTATATTATTTTTGTCTGAGCTAAATCAACATTTGAAAACATACTGTACTAAGAACAGTAGGTAAAGTCCTGCCTACGCTGCCGTCAACAGTAGTTTTGCTATTAACATAGTACTTGAAAAGCTAGTATTTCACTGAGTGCAGTAAAAACAAAATATTTCATTTCTTTTATTGAAGGAAACATTATGCTTCAGTTCTGAATGTTCAGAGAATATTTGTTGCTAATAAAGTTACTTACTAGTGCTTCAGAAATGCTCTAAGTTTTCAATCAGGAGCAGTGCACAGTTCTGCTGTAAGTGAAAATAAATAAAGTGGAAATATTTCAGGAAAAATACAATGGCTTGCTCCTACACCTTCAATCTCCATAAGATCACAAATCAGAGTGCAGGATCAAGACTGTGTTTTGGGAAGAGTTGCTCATTTCAGTTGTACTTCCAGTGAATGAACTGGAATGTTCAGGTTTGTAGGCACAGAACTAATTTTTTGGGTTTCAGAATTTCTTTAGCTATGTCCTCCGTAACTTGATGGCTCCTTGATTTAATGCTTACCTGGAGATTTCAGTTAAGCTAGTACTTGGGGAATCACTATCTTGATCATTTTTTTAAAGAGCAAAACAGTGCAATTTGCTCATTAATTACATTTATGACTGTTTCTTGTTCATCTTGATTTTCTTTAAAAGGGGAATGAAGTTTATCCTCAGCCAAAATCCTCCATTTGCTTTACAAGAGCCACTTTATTATGGAAGCACCAATGCAGGAGATATTTCTCAGCCTGAAATTCTGGAACTTTGGGTATGCAATCATTTATAATCAATCATTTATTTATAATCAATGGTTTCTTAAGTAAAGTCATTTGAAAAGCATTTTGTGGAGCTAAAGACAAGACTGAAAAGTATGCAGGTACGTTATTTCAGCAGAGAACCTGAAACTACTCAAACAATGAAGGAATTCTGGAATACAGGTAAAAAACATAACAAACATATCATGTGTTTATAAGCTCTGGCAATTTAAAAATTAAAAAAAAAAAAAAAGGAATAATAGAGCATAAGGAAGAGGAAATAAGGTCTGATTATTTGCTTCCTAATAGCCTAACTTTTCTGATTGTCCTAGGCATGGTCTTTAAACTGAAGCTTATGACTTGTCAAACGATTATGTCATTTAACTGCAAAAAATCAGTGGTGCTTCAGGACAAGTGAGTGATCAAATCCTGGACTTTAGAGGAAAGCAAGTCAGAAGGGCCTTCTGGGGACATCACAGATTCCAGCAACCCAACACCAAGCAAAGAACATATGGAATCTCCATTAATTTTTTCTCCTCCATGAAACAGCTCCCAAGATACATTTCCTGTATTTCTCTGAGCTATGTGATGTCTGTCTTGCAGCTAGTAACAGAACTAGTAACAGAACAGGTAGCTTATAAAATCAGGAAAATTTTCCACCACAATCATTGAATTTGAACCTAGCTAAGACAGATCATTTTGTCATCAAAGTACTTCTATAAGATACATGGATTTTCTCTGATTTAAACCCAGAACAAATACTGGTCTAAGATAGATGTTGATGCCAAAAATAAAAAGTTCAAATTCCAGAGATAGGGTATAATCCTATCTTGAATGAGGCCTATGTGTTGTATTTCTGTAGCTAACACGGAGGTCTTGTTTTACCAGTGCTTTAATACAGTGCATGTATACATTCTCATGCCAACATCAGCCCCTGGAATTCGACTGGTTTATATTCACTTTTCTCCAAGGCCCAGGGTACAGTGTGGAAGTGTCATAGGTTCAGATGCAGCAACAAGGTATGAAGAGGAAACATTATAAAAAGGAGCAGAGAGGTGGGGTGATGAAAGATGAGGTTCTGGGGCAGAGCTGCAGAGATTCCTAAAAACATATCTGCACAATAGATGTAAGAAGCCACATGATAAGATGAAGTGAATAGTGTGGGGTAAAGAAATAATAGTTATTAAAGAAGCTGAGATAAAAAGAGGATGATTTTGAAAATTAATTAAATATCCTAGGGGTTAAACTGGAGGAGGGGGAAAAGAAACCTCTAGAGTAAAAAAAAAAAAAAAAAAAGAAAAAGAAAAAGGAGGAGGAGGTAAATAGCAGCTGTGGAAAGGGTTGGGAGTACTGATGATTAGGCAGGCAATGCATGCTTTTTCATTTTGTGCCAGGGTCTATAAATCTTTCCTGTTACCCTGAGCCCAGAGGTGCAGAAGCTTGAGTATAAATTCAGAAGTTTGGATACTTTTCCAGATTTTGCCTAAATCATATAAACCTCCTCATATATAGTAGAACTTAGCCAGAAATAACTTAAGAACTTGTTTTATATCATGCTTCTTAGCACAGCTGGATGGACTATTCATCCTCAGTAATACTCATAGCAAATACATTATTTTTCTGTTTGAGAACTATTTGTGGATAGGTTTTAAGGCTGATCTCCAAAATGTGAAATGCCTCTTGATCCTGTTGATTCCCCAGAGAAGTGTTTGTTGGGGGTTTTTTTGTTTGTTTTTTTTTCCTGATGTAGTTACTGTCTGAAATTAGTGTTTTGCACAAGTTAGGTGAGTTGACTAACTTTTCTTAGCATCATCCAATGTGGGCTACATTTAACTACAAGCAGAGCATGAAGAAAAAGGCAGAGGTACAGTCTCAGTCTTTCAGCTGCTCTCTGATCTCAGCTTTTGTTTCATAAGCTGTAGAGTAAATATTGCTCCAGTGTAACTGATACCTGCCTGAGTCTGCAGAAAGCCTGAAGGAGTGGCTCTGAGGTGTGATGGCACTCTTTGCTTCAAGAGGAGTTAACTAAGCTGTTTTAAACATCAACAACAAGTTTCTTTCTACCCTGTTCAAAGCATGTTTTGGAAGGAGAGGAAACATCTGAACATGCAGATCCACACAGACTTCTCTGAGCATCTGTTCATTTTGGTATGCTTTTAATAACACATGGGAGGGGTGATGAGTGCATTGTTCTTATTTTCCTAAAGGGAGGGTTCAGCTTTCAAAGGTTTGGGAAATGCCAACTTGGGGGTTTAGATACTGTGCAGTTGAAGTATTCACTGCCTTCTATTTGGAGCATGTTATTGGTTAGCTAAGTCACAGGATATTCTTCTAGCTCACTAATTGGGTTAGTGTATCTTTTTAAACAGAGGAATAATGGATGCTCTTGTTTGTAAAGAAATCGCCTCGTTCGCATGCAAATACGGGTATTCACACAAATCAGCCATTCCTCAGACCTCCTCAGGAACAAAAACCTTTCTGTCTGAAACTGCAGGAGCAGCAGATAACAAGGGGCCTTGATATGGATAGATCAAACAGCCATTTCAAATTACTGCAAGTGTTCATGAATACTGTTGTTCAATACTCATCCAGTTCTGGCTTTCCCTGCATTATGAAAAAGAAAACAAAAAGTTAAAATAGGTTGTAAAAGCATGAAGAATATGAAATGGTTGTGCTTTCCAAACCAATTAACGTATCCTGCATAGCACTTTTCAGGTTGTTGCCTTGTTTTTGAGACAAATTGTTAGCAAAAAAAACCAACCAACCAAACAAACAAACAAAACACATTTTTTGGGATTCATTGTATGTTCAAATTTGTTATAGTTTGAGCCTAAACAATGAATTCAATAAGTATAAGCTAATCCATTATTTCAAATACATGAAAATCCAAGATACACAGTATCTAAGCAGATGAGAAATAAGACTTGCCATCTGAAGGTTTACCAGAAATTCTTCACAGATTCTCCAAGACTACTCAAAGAATTGCTTAAGTCCTCATCTGGCTATAAAAATATCTGCTTAGCCATAAAGTATTGTACAAAAGTAAGTGAAAAGAAAAGAACCTTGCAAAGAGTGACAGCTCCAAGGGTAACTTGGCTTCCTTTCTTCACTCTGTTTTTATAGCTGTAGGAATTCCTTATTACTTTTTCTCAAGCTGTCATCAGAGCAACAGAACCCGCTGTTATTTGGGTTTCTCTTCCCTTCAGATGGAAAGAAAGGGATGTGATAAAGGCAGATCATGAGCAATAGGTTGTAATCTATCCACAAAATGGTCCCACCTTGCCGTTTGTTCTCTCGTATTGTGTTCAAACAGACTCCCAGCAAATATGTCTGCTTCACATTGATCATCACTGATAGTAGTATCCCTAATAGCGGCTCCATCTTGACAGAAAAATGGTAAGCACCATTGTGCTCTGATGGTTTTATCTTTTTCTACAGCCACTGCAAAACAAAGCTGTTAATTTTTCTGATGAATGACATGATGTTGAATATTATGTACAACCCAGATGTTTCCCCACTGATTTCTTAAATAGGAGCATATAATTGTGATGATTGGGAGGCCATTAATTCAAACTACTTGTAAGCAAAAGAAAAAGAAGACCTCAGCTTACACTTTCACTGTGACAAGCTTCTTCACGTAAGATGTCTGTCATTCTGCTCACTGGTTTATACACCTAATCAGTCAAATAATTCTCCCAGTTCTTCTCCCTCTGTTTTCTCACAACAGTGTTAATGTCCACTTAAATAAGCATAGCAGCATTAACCTTTTGAACTCTTTGTCTCTCGTCTCTGCTCAGATCAAATTTGTGGTCTAGAAAGTTGACTCTTCCCTCAACTTTGACAGATTTTCTTATTATCCCCTGCTGACCTGTAGAGAATTGCACTTGCTCAATTCCTGAGGTACCTACAAGTTTCAGATGGACTCAGCCTCCCTATCTGATTGCCTGTCAAGAGAAGCATCAGTGGTATGCTTTTTATTTCAGTTTATTACCTTCCTCTCAATAGATATAATGATATATTTTGCACTCGTGTGCTCTTCTTTTCAGCAGGCCTTGCATATGACATCTTCATCCTCAATGCAAAGATCACTCCAGAAAATCCGTGTCTTAAAAAAAATTCTGACATCACTCATAACAAATGCATTAATATGTGCTTTATACAGATCTGATTTTACTGATACTGCCCATAATAAATTGTATATAAGTCACATAAGCCATTACCTCTGTGATTTTATCTCTCTATTTGCATAAGAACTATTAGTACTGATATCTAAGCCTGTCAAGTTAGGCTTAGATAGAGTAAAAAGTTGATGAAGATGGCTACTCTTCATACATGAAAATTGTGGAAGGAATTACAACTCTGTCTACAGTAAAGCTGAAGCTTTGGAAAGTGCCATTCAACACAGAGGCTGGTAAGTAGCTAAAAGCATAAGCACATTAAAAAAACTAGTTTGGAAAAAAAAAATAATTATATGCATCAGTGAATCTCTAGTAACAGCTCAGGTACATATTTTTAACCATTTCTGCAAATATGACTTAGGTCAATCACTTCTCACTGCCATAGGTTGATTTTTCCTCTTTCATGGACAGCTGAGCTAATATGAATTTCATCACATTAGTTGTGCGAGTTACCACAAATCAGCTGCCCTGTAGTAAAATGGGGTGAACTCTAGACCAAAAAAGGGTTTTTTGGATAGGAATGGTGGACCTGTTTTAGTTATGCACAGGCAGAGCCAGAAATATAAACACTCAGAAATCTACAGGCAAACAGTTGAGGTATGACCTTGGGAGAGGATTTGGGGGGGAATATAATTGGAAGGAATGCTGAGTACAAAACAAGTAAGCTGCTACCTGCTCAGTTTTGACCCTATTTGGAAAATGCACCCTGGGTATACACATATATTAAGAGAAATAACAATTTGTCTTTGTCCACTGAGGACAATGGCCAAAATAAAGGTTAACACTAAAAATAAAGATCCCAAGAATGTAGTAAAATACATAAGCAGTGGCAAAGTAGAAAAAAAATACTAGAATCTTCCCCCTTTTCATGTGTTTATCCCATTCTAGCAGTTTCTGCTAGAACACAAGTATAGACACATGAGAGGGAAAAGCCAGGTTCATGGGGGTTGGGGTGATGAGGTCCCAGACAGGAGAACCAAGCTGAGCTGTCAATGTCATCAGTGGAGTCTGTAGCATCTTTTCAGTACTATGGGGCTTCTGGGAGAGCTGTGGGGGCCAGTGCTACTGCTTTCCTGTCAAATGCTGATTGAGGTGGTGGCAGCTCTTTGGTTGCCTCATTCATTAGAGCAATGAGCATGCAAGTGCTTAGCCTAACATTTACAAATTCCTGTCTATCTTCTGTGTGTGCTAAGCAGTGAATAACTGCTTTACATGGTTTCATTACCTATGTTATTCTTGCAGAATACCTTTGCACTTCTCTGAAGATGCCTGAATAAAGCAGCAAAAGAGGGGCCATAAGGAATAGAAGAAACAGAGAAGGAGCACTGCCATGACTTCACTGTTAACACAGTGTCCTGGTTTGAGCCAGGATGAAGCCAATTTTCTTTTTACTGTTGTTTTGGGTTTGCTTTTTTTCTTCAGTGAACTCTCTTTTAAGCAGCACATTTGCTGAAACTAGCAGCAAGTTTTCCAGCTAGTGGACTGATAACACAAGAATGTTTATAGATACTGCCAACAGACCAAGGACACTTTGCTCTACTTCTTGGATTTGCTATTCCAGACACTTCTAAAGCAGAAGACTCGTATCGGCAACCCTCCCACAGGGAGGAGTGAACTAAACAGACAGCAAAATTGGCTAACCAAAATATTCCATCCATATATGTATATGTAAGACTCAGTACAAATTCAGGGATCGTGGAAGTCAAAGCTTTGTTCTTCTTCCCTTCTCTTCCATTCATGGCCTGTGTCCAGGGAGGACACCATCTACCCCTCACAGTTGATCGCTAGGCCCATGAATTCCTGACCCTCATAACTCTGCCCTCAGCTCCTATTTCTAGGACTTTTCAGAATTGCTCACAGCTAAGGAGAGTGCCGTGGGAGTTGCTGAGGGTGGGGAGAGGTGATAGGGATTTTGCACATTCCTGCACATATTTGTATATAGTTATACATATTTTCTTATAATTAGTATTTCATTAAAGCTTTCTAGTTTAGTTTTCAGTCCAGAAAGTCTCTCTCCTTATTCTCTTTCTCCTTCCCTACCTGGGTGGGAAGGGGAGGGGATCAAGAACATTATTGTCACTGGTTTAATTGCTGATCCTGAGCCAAACCATGACACCCAGCATCTGCAGTGTTTCATGCAACAGGGCAACAGTGCTGACACACTGCAGGAGCACCTGCAGCAACCTCAGTACTTACAGACCCCTGGTGTCTCATGTGGCCTAAGAGGACCTGCTGTAGACCACACTGACTTAATACTATTTGCACAGACCAGTGGTACAAATGCCATTGTTTAGCCCTGAGTGCAGAGAAGAGTCCTCCCCTATTATGCATAGGTGCTAAGAAGCAAGTCAGAAAGCCATTCCTCACGGAGCAGCAAGATAGCTTGCAAACTGCCATACAACCCTCTGTTGGAGCAACTGAGGGAAAATCAGACACCAGTTGACTGAAGCACTGATCCAAAGCCCCTTTAAACACCTCGGTGACTCTCTTGAAAATAAGATGTTGGAGCTTTTCAAAAGATTACCCTTAATCTGTCACAGCACGCAAAAGAACTTAATACATTTATCTCTTTTTTCTCAGCTAGTGAATTCAAATCCCCCTGTGACAATTTAGCTAGCAAGTTGAACTTCTACATAGCATATGTCTGTCCTAAAATTGCAAAGGGTGGGTCATTTTGTCACTAACTTGTCCTGCCCATTCCTGTTCTCCTATCAGTGGGAGTTTTGCCACTGAATCGAACAGCAGGAACACTGGGGGTCCACTAGTCTTTGTGTCTCTTTGAAACATTGGTTTGTACTATGTTTGATCTAGTCACCTCTCATGCATCAGCTGAGTCACTCCCAAGAACCAGCACAGGTCGACAGACACAAGCTTGCTTGTTAACCTGGACCAAATGCACCATGGCTTACTTTTAACCATTTATCAACTTTCCTTCTGCTCTTACTCTGAAAGGTGATCTCAGCAAAGCAAGTGAGCTGTCTTTTCCCCTTTTTGTAATGATTGCTAGCTTGTGCTTTAAACAACTCACCCCTCTGTCAGGCCTGTAAAAATCCTTGAGAGACAGTGAAATAGAAATCTGTTTTGTCTTTTATTTAATATCCTGCTTCCCAGAAAGCATCAATATTTTCTTTACAGCCATACCTTTAGGATATTAAGGTATTTCCTTCACCATCCTCCAAAGCTGATTATTCTAATACGGCTCAGGAAAAATCTAGTCTTTGCCAGCTCTTAAGTCAGAAATATTTTTCTAAAATTCTGTTAGATTATTCAGTATTAGATACACTCAAACTAAAGTCACCTTAATACTAAAAATCACAGTCAGATATTAAATGCTCCAGCTAGTCACTATTAAAGAACAGTAGTTGTTCTGGAGTAAGTGCCCATTTCTGAATGGCCAGATACAATTTTGAAGTGCTTGTTATCCATCTGAGCATGGAATTTTTAAATACCTAGTTCTATTATATTCATTCTATTACTATTACTTCTATTCTTTCAGCAATTTCCTTGTAAAATTAGATTTGTGCTAGGACTCTCTCCCTTAAAGCAGTGAACCAGAGAACTGCAGTAATTTCTATTCCCTTTCAAGCTGTATTTAACCTCATACACGTATTAGATATAGATTAACATCTTGTCTTGGAGAAGCTTATGTTTCGTAGGATATGGCAGGGTTCCATTCAAAAAAACAAATCAATATATCTTTCATGCTTTAAGAAAAGTAAGAAGGTGTTTTCAGTGTTCTCCCTCACAGGCACAATTCTCAAGATTTTCCAGTGTGATGAGGCTAATCGCACTATCATGATCACTGTTTTTACAGTGTAATGAAATCACATTGAACAAAATGTCTTTGTTTCAGTCACATAAATCATTATTTGCAAGCTACTAAAATGTGACAGTATGAAACTTTTTTTCCAATCTAACAGATCTCTGTGGATTTAAAAATTTAATTTTGAGTTCATGAACACAATCTCGAGGAGAGAGGGCATTCCATTCTGGAATCTTGTATGAATCAGGAGGCATGCCATTTTGTTTGAAAGTGGGGAAGAAATATAAAAGCTGTATAACTTCACCAGGCAGCCTGCTGGATTCTCCTGGGGCTCCCAGGCAGTAATCCCAGCTAAACACTGATGTGCCACACTCCTGCCCAGATGGACACCGCAACCTGTGATGAAGCCGAGGTGATTAGCCCCAGCCCTTCTTTTCAGACCTACTGCAAACGCAGGGGGGAACATAAGGCTGTCATGTTCCAATGAAGAAATGTGAATGTCATGTAGGGAGTGAAAGGCTGCATAAGGCCACAGCCAAGGCAAGAGACAGTGGGGTTGGTGGGGGCTGAACAACATGGAAGGTGCAAGGCAGCTCCCCTTCAGGAGAACGACGGCCAAGGGGACTTGACTTCTCCTCCAGCCGCAGCCCTCTCCTCTGCTTGGCTCAGCCTGCCTCACTTCTTGGCAGTTACAGCTGTTCCATATTTAAGGTTTCTGTGCTACAGTGCAAGAAGGGAGGGAGGAGTGGCATGACAGGACCACCCAGGTACTTTTCCAGGTGAGGAGTGAGGGGGAGAAGAGCCTATTTGCTCCAGGACCCAAAACAGAGCTTGGTGTGGGCTGTAATAGCACTGATGGAACAACCAGACCTGCCGAACATTCATAAACACAAGGGTTTATATTTCTTTCTTTCCTTCTCTTTTTCTTTTTTTTTTTCTCTCTCTTTCTCTTTCTCTCTCTCTTTCTCTCTCTCTCCATCTCTTTCTCTCTCACTTCTTGTCTTCCTCTCTCCCTCTTTCTCTTTCTCTCACTCCTTCTCACCTTCTCCCTTGCTCTCTTTTTCTGTGTTCCTCTCTCACACACATGCACACACATTCACCACTTCTCCAGAGAACAACACTCTATAGTTTAATGGCAAAAAGGACTCTCAATAGCATCAAAAACATTTCTATTGTTCAACCAGTTTAATTCAGAGATGCTCCTTATAGATAAACTGTTATTTTTAAAATGCATACTTGAATTCATATCCATGCATATATATTCATTGTAAAAGAAACCAGACTGTGCATTTTTGATACCAGTTTTGGGGCAGGAATTGTCTGAAAACAACCCTTCTAAACATTCATAGGCCACAAATAAACACAGGGCAAGTAGCTGCTGACAATTATTGCAATAAACAAATTTTCCTTTTGCATAGGGGAAGGGCACATGCAAAGGCAGTTTCTTCAGAGTAACTTAATGTAAACCCACATCCTCACTTATCTCACAGAAATATTCATAAATTCAAATCCTTTAACAGTGTTCAGCTACCAGGAGATCCTGGAGGGAACATTATCCTTTTTTTCTAGTAAGTTTAAAAGATTTAATTTTCATGACCTTCAGTCATTATGGTGGCTCAAGTTAGGCACTAAATTTGATTTACAACATAAATTATCGAAGAAACAGAAAAAAAAAAAATCAGAAGGTGAAAAAGAGAACATATTTTTAATAAAATACTTCCAATTTTAGAGTTTGTTAAGTAAAAATTTCTTATTTCAAATATCTGGCTATAGTATTTCATATCATTAAAAAAACCCAACCTCATTAAAATATTATACCTTTTATTAGGGGGGTATAAAAAAGAAGTGTCAAAATTACATCCTTTGAAATATTTTAATGAAGTTATGAAAAAAATCAGAATTGTAGGCCCAAGGTTAACCATTACTCTAGTAGTACATGGAAGTGTAAATCTCAGAGATTTTTTTTTTTTTTTTTAATTGAAGAGCAAAATACCTGCAAAAGAAGTTACAATAATATTCAGATTCAACATGAAGAATGAATCAATCTAAAACTACAATTAACACAGTGCTTTGCACCACTCCTGAAGCAGCAGAGGTATTTGAATCTGCTCCTGTTTAAAGGGCTGGAGTAGAGGGTACTTTGAGGTCCTTTTCATCACTGCTTTTCCATAATGCTGTAGTCAGAAACATCCATAAAACCACTGCTCAAGGCCACATTTTACTGCCTCCAGGCCTGGAAGATAAATAATGCAATCCTAGTGCCAAGTAATACAGTATCTTGGTATTGTCTCAGAGTGTCACTTTTTTTATTTATTAAGCTGGAAGAGACCCTGTTAATACATCTTACTGCAGTGAGGCAAGATCTACATGATGGTGTGTGTTGTTCTAAACTCTATGCACTAAGTTCCAGAGTCTAACTAGGAAGCTTATTCCATCTTCTTTTGGTTCTTGTAGTCATTCTTTTCCCTCAGAAATTGCAAAGTAATGTGTTTCACATATTTCCATCAGTGGGCGATTGTGAGCAATAATCACCATCCTTTTTATAGAATCTTCTACGCATTAAATGATATAATCATGCCCCTCCTTAGTCTTCCCTATTTCAGACTAACCAAAACAAATCCACATCATCACAGGACACCTGCCTAACCCCTTCCTTCCTTCCTTCCTTCCTTCCTTCCTCCCTTCCTCCCTTCCTCCCTTCCTCCCTTCCTCCCTTCCTCCCTTCCTCCCTTCCTCCCTTCCTCCCTTCCTCCCTTCCTCCCTTCCTCCCTTCCTCCCTTCCTCCCTTCCTCCCTTCCTCCCTTCCTCCCTTCCTCCCTTCCTCCCTTCCTCCCTTCCTCCCTTCCTCCCTTCCTCCCTTCCTCCCTTCCTCCCTTCCTCCCTTCCTCCCTTCCTCCCTTCCTCCCTTCCTCCCTTCCTCCCTTCCTCCCTTCCTCCCTTCCTCCCTTCCTCCCTTCCTCCCTTCCTCCCTTCCTCCCTTCCTCCCTTCCTCCCTTCCTCCCTTCCTCCCTTCCTCCCTTCCTCCCTTCCTCCCTTCCTCCCTTCCTCCCTTCCTCCCTTCCTCCCTTCCTCCCTTCCTCCCTTCCTTCCTCCCTTTCTCTCTTTCTTTCTCTCTCTCTCTCTGTTTCTCTTTTTTCCCCCTCTTCCTAGGCATAGCACTTTATGCTTACCTATGCTTATCTATATCGGCTTTGTTTTGAAAATTTGAAACTTTATCAAGACCATCTTGAACACTACCTCTGTTGTCCAAAGAGTTCTCACATTTCTCAGCTTATGTCACTATCGAATTTCCTCTTAAATCCAAGTTCTTAACTAAACCACAAAACTGAGCCAAGTCTAGGACAGGCAAGTCATTATCATTTACCTGAATAACAAGTATTATTTGCAGGTACCAAAGCAGAAAAGAATGTTTAGTATGACAGTTTGGGGCATCAAAGAAGAGTTAATGGTCACTGAGCATGGTTATGTGGAAGAATTATATTCACACTAATTAAAGAATCAACAGTCACCAAGAATTATATTTGCACCAATTAAAGAGTCAACAGCCACCAAGTCAGGAAAAGTATGAGGAAAAATTAAAGCCACTACAAGAAAGATAACTTCAAACCCTGGCAAGAACCTTTAAGACCTGAACAGGAGGAAAACTTAGTGAAATAAAAGCAAGAAAACAGCAGAAGGAATACTTAACTACTGTGCCTCATGTGTTTCAAGTTGTTTCTATGGTCACAGAATAAGAAGGTCAAATCAGATCAAATAAAGCAAGGCAGAACTGAACAGTACAATTAGGCCATAGTCAAAAAGTAATTACTTTTCCATCCAGTAGAGATTGCATGTTACTTCTTGGAACTGTACATTATTATCTAAATAATAGATAATAGCCAGCTAAGCAACTGGGAATGAACTGGGAAAAAATCTGCTAAAAAGCCACTTGGCTAAATATTATTACATTACGATTTATATTAAAGCTCAGATAATCTTGAAAATTGAACACTGATGAGTCTTTAATATACTCACGTTAACTCACCAAGACACTAGAGAAACACAAATGTACCACAGCACTAAAATAGAGTAATACTGAAAATAATTTATTTTTAAACTACCAAGACAGCTAAAACAGCATTCCCTTTGCTCTTTGCATTTTAATCTTTTTATATTATAATTATGATTATGGTATACATTCTAACCTACTGATGGTACTAACCTTAACTCTCTATGTGGTGTTATTTTTACTTCATCATCATTTATCCCAGTCATATATTTTTCCTTATTTTCTTCATGGCACATGAGGTGTATTTTGTAGTGCATGCCGTCTTCACATTTTTGTCAGTCATATGTCTCTCTATAATAGCTCACTAAATAAGTCAACTATTTTACAGTGTTGAAGCCAAGTCCTTGGCTGAACTAAATGACAAAGCACTGTGGATGCAAACAGAGCTTCCTAATCTATCCGGCAAGATGATAGACATTGAAAAGATATACCTATCCTTATGGATGTTACCATTAGTAACATATCTTCATTCATCATGGTGAGAATCAGCATGCAGGACCTGAAAATCAGTAGGACCACTCTTTTACTATGGAAAGTCCAAAGTAGTGTGTCAGCTTCCCCAGTCAGTAACTGTCTTTCTTCAGAAGCCTGAATTGCTCTATTGTATTTATAACACACCAGTGGTTACCAAATCTAAAGAAAGTTTAGTAAGTCATTCCCACAGAGAAAAATCATGCCATCATCATAATACCTGAGTTACTGTCATCCCAAACCAGCCATATTTCTGTACTTCACCACCACTTAAAAGAACCACTCCTAATCAAAAGCCATTCCTTCAGCTCCAACTGCCAGCCCTGGAATCAAGAGGGTTAAAGAAGCTATCATTTAAGTGAATAGAAAATTAGGATCTTTCACTTCCTCTCCATCTTATGCATCCTGAAGAAAAAAATTATTTCACTGGAAATTATTATTTCATCAGCTGAACTGAAAATCAAGAAATAGACCACTTTAAATATCTTCATTAAAGCAGGTGTCTCCAAGCCCTATTATTGCAAAGTGATTGTCAGAATTTCCATTGTAAATCTCTTCCCTCCTTTTCAGTGGTTTTATACTTGTGCCTTGGCTATAAGAGCACATTCCAGGCTGGAATTTAGGCCGACTGATTATTAAAAAGGGGAGAATTTTCCTTTACAAATTATGTTAAAAGAATTGTAGGTCTAATAAAACGTTAGCATTTCAGTATGGGGGAAAGGCAGGGCATGATTTTCTATATTACACACATTGATCCAAACCAGTAACCACAATCTGGTATAGAAAGTAGAGCTGAAAAATTGTCACATTTGCCCAGATTGCAAAGGAATACTCCGAGCTGGCAGCCTGTTATCCAACTTTACTCTGCTTCATTCCCTGCAGCTCCTGGAATGGAACAAATTACATGGGGCAGAAAAGGATGCAGTTATTCTGTCTAATTTCAGAAATCACAGGCCTCACTATCATACCATGCCTAGTCTTTACTATGTTTATTCGCTTGATACCCTGTGAGGTGCTTTTGTTCATGTCATAGATAAGAAATAAACAAATGAGATTTTCACCTAATAAACTCAAGGTTGAACATCAAGTCACCAGACAGTTCTTGTATTTAGTGTTTAGGCTATATTCGCACTAATAAATTTGGTTGTCCCAAGAGACATACCATGATACCTACCTAGGCACTGAAAATCATCTGTAAATGCTGTTAAGAAAGTATCAGTGCCATAACAGCCTACGACATATTTTTGGCCTATGCCAACTAATACCGTCCCAAGCAAATTTTAGGAACAGCTCAGGAGTTAGCACTGGCCAGGGACCATTCCTAGCAGGAGAGAAAGTGAGTTTAATAGCATTGGCATTAGCTGTTCCCTGTCAGCTGGCCAGAGAACAGTCCCAGACGTGTTTAATTTACTACTACAGAAGAAGCCAAAATGGTCAGCACTGGCTAGCACAGTGCATGGAAGCCTCATCTTTGTGCTGAATTACACCTAGGCCAGTAGCAGCCTTTCTCAGATTCAGGTATAAGAACACCCTCTCTAGCCATCATATTCACCAATACTTCACCACAGCTGAGAGAGTGGTCTTTTCTCCTCTTTCCATCTATATTAAGGTTATATATTGATTATCATTGTAGCAGCATTTTTTAGTGCAACACTGATAAATGAAAATTTACATACATTGGCACTTTACTATGGAAGTAGGAATATAACTGCTCGAAGGAACTGGCAGTAAGACACAGACTGATTTTTCTGTGCCCTTTCTGTAACATTTCATAAGCATTTTATTCTCTTTTAGCGAAGATTCAGTGTTACAGGTCCATAAAATGAAAACATGTGTTCTCTTTAATATGCGTTCAGAGTGAAAATTGCTTCACTCACATAAAACCTAATAATTGTGGGGAAAGTCTGAAAAAAGAAATTAAGTATCCTGTGAAGCAGCACTAAAGATGTTTCACAATCCTGACGCCAGCCACAAAAATGTCTAAGCCATCATCCTCCACTGGCTTGAGTAAACACTACATTTTCCATACATCTGCATGCAAAAACCTCTAGAACACACATACCTGACTGAAATAAGAAAAAAAAGTAGCATAAATGCCTATTATTAATAAGATGTATTTTTCATTTGTTTATTTAAAAATTATTTTCAAATACTGCTTTTAATTATTAAGCCCATATGTGATGAAGTGACACTGATGACATTTATTTCAGTATAGATTACTGTTCAGCTATTTTTAAACATCTGGGGTCACAGAGAAGGGAGATGAACTTCTGTGTCCTGAAGTCCTAGATAAACACTGAAGAATTACCTTCTTCCCACAAATTAGAGTAAGTTGAATTATTTAATACTGGGCACAATTGCATGCATCAAGGAGGGAATTTTTGGTTTAATTTTAGATTCTGTATACACTTTGATTATATACCCTTCCTTTTACATCATTTAACCTTTAGCATTCCAACCTACAGACCTATGGATGGGAGCCTTTTATCATTCTTAGTAGGTTAAGCCAAACACTGACTCAAAGACAGCTTTCAAAAGGAACAGAAGGAAAGTGATGTCAAATTTAAGCCCACAATCAACTCCAGAAGATTGCCTGATTTTTATTTTTTTTTTCTTTTCCTCTTTAAGGTATATAAGTAGAATTAAAAGTGCCTTAATGTTTAAAACACAGATTTGTTTCAAAATATAGCTTTGAAAGTAGGGGACTGTAGATTCTATAATGTCATTGAATTCTTTTAATGATACCACTGTGGAAATACTGAGGCAGCAATAACTCTCAGTAGGATTACATCCTGGCAAGAAGTGAAGCAAAGCAAAATGCCTGAAGTGATCCTACTGTGTGTAAATCACATGGTTAATTTGTTAAATTTGCATTTCATTCATTTCTGTAGCTTGGCAGAAATTTTATTGATAAAGGGGATTTTTGTTGTTTTGGTTTGAGTTTGTGGGATTTTTTTTTTCCTTTTTCTTCTAAGAGATTCTGCATTGATCAATCTGTTTTGTGTCTGCAACTCAGTCATAATTAGTGACTGAGTATGTAGCTGGGTAAGAAGAGTTAATGATAGGGCCTAATCTTTTGTGTAGTCTCTTGTATAATTGTTGCTTTTCTGGGTTCGTAGGTTGCATGCAATTTGCTTTGGTTTTGATCTTATTTTCTTGTGAAATTGCTTTAAGATAAGCCTCTCTTAGTGATTTTTTTTTCAAGTCTTTCTTCTTTGTTTGATTAATTTTCAACCTCTTGATTTCCTTATTTTCCTTTATAGCAAATGATTGGGGTGAGAATTCTAATATGGGGCCAGGTGGAGAATCCGGCTCTCTTGCTCCCCCCAGCTGCTGAAAAAAAATAGCAATAACAATGTCATAACCCCGGAAACGTGCCCTTCACTTCTCTGGACAGACATCTCACCGAATTAAAACTAATCACTTCTGAAAGAAATAAAAATAATAATAATAAAATCTGCATGCGGACTTAAACACTCAGCAACAAAAAATTCCTGCATAGCAACAACTTCAGCTCCACTACTAACCCAAAACCGTACATCAATCCATAGCAGAATCTAAAACTAAGCCAGGCATTTTCTTACACAGCTTCTTGCAACCCACTGGAACCAAGCATAAGTGTATCCTTGGCTAGATCACAGTCCATTGAAAATGTTGGATGTTGCAAACCCCTTAGAGAAAAATAAGAAGTGGAACATGAAATAACTAGGACACCAATTGGTTAGACTTCAGAGAGAATATCTTTTAAATGTCCTTCAAAACAGGCAGGCAACTAGTCCTTGGTTATGCATATGGGGTTCCTCTGGAAATATGTATTTCTTATTAACTTTTGCTTGACTTAAAGGATCAGCATTTTGCATTGCCTGAAAACTGCAACTGCTTTTCAAAGACATCTCCAAAAGACAGCACTATATAATTAATTAGCCCTCAGGTATGGATCAAACCCACATTGGTTTGGATGGGAGTAAGGTCTTGGGCCAAATGTTTGGCAGAGCAGGAAAGCAAAAATAAGTTGCAGTGGCAGACCCACTTTCTCCAAGTCTCAGAATGGCTTCTGATTTATCCTTTTCTTCCCCTGCAGGAGCAATCATATACTCCTGAACATTTTTTTAAAGTCAGATTAAGAGGTGACATTCGCCTCTGTGATTCATTGTGACTGCAGGAATCTTTTTTGGATAAACACAGGGTTTCATCTTTCAGTTGTTCCAGCCTTCCCTTGCAAACCTTTTCACTACTTCGCTCACATTCCTTCTGAGACTTGCATTTCAGTAATGGATCGGTTTCCATGCACAGAACTGTACCCCCAACCAAAAATCTTTTACACTGAAGAAACCTTAAGAAGATCTCACTACTCGCTACTGTGTCTGGAAAGGTGGAAAAATCAAGTCCCCTCTCAATGCCATGGCATCTGTCACCCAAGGGCATGAAAAATTAGGAAAACAATCTCCTTTAGAGGAAAGAGCAGGAGAAGAGGTCCATCTATGTGTCTAAGGCATTCCTTTATTCTCAGATACGACACATGCCTGAAGAAGATAGTCTCCATTAGGAGAAATCCTTCAACAGGGTCCTTGAATGATCTGAAAGGAGAGCTAGGTGCACAGCAAAGGTCTGACAGAGGCCTTTGGGAGGGGGCAGTGAATTGGGCGAAGTGCAGCAGGGAGTTCACTGATCCCATCTTTTCCTATTTTTCTAGGAAGAAGGTGAATGGTTTTCTCTTTGCACTGTCTTTCAGAGAATACAATCTCCTGTGAACTACCTGGCTTTTGGTTTGAAGGGTTTTAAGGCCACAGTACTTTTACTGACAGATGT
>NW_009953295.1:7905640-7941856 GCF_000747805.2 Chaetura pelagica | reverse complement strand
GGAGAGCTTGCAAGGTTGTTTTCATTTTCTCAGAGTGAAACAAGAAGTACCTATTAGAAACCAATGCCACAACTATAGCAGACCACTTTCTCAGGGTCTGGACTGTAAGGTGGTAAGGAGAACAAACCATATCTGACAATATGTGGGGTAATAAAGTAATCTTCTAGGTCCAGTGTTAACTGGGGTTCAGGCTAGCTTTTGGCATTAAAGCTGATCAATGTCAACACAAATTTACTGGGAGCATAACACACTGGTTGTAGTATCCCTGGTGATTCATCCCCTTTGGCCACATCCAGATTGGAACAAGGAATAGAGTCCTCTTTTTTTGTTTGTGGTATAGATCCGACTGCAAAATCACATAAATAAATTCAGAATCTAACATATCAAAATCAGAACTAAGTTTTGATCTGGCAGTATGGTTAGAACTCAAGCTGATGGAATAATTCAGCCACACCCCACCTAATCAAGCAAATGTTTAGAGAAATACTAATCCAAACTTTTATACTTGCATTTGACAAAAAAACCTATCTATCAATTCAAAACCAAGGTATTATATAAAAATGTCCAAAAAGCTTTCCTTCAGTATTCTTTATTTGTGAATGCAAAAATTATTTTTAAAAAATCAGATTATCCCTTTTTAGTTGTGTTGCCCCAAAAGAAACAAAGTCTAATTATTTAATTTTCAGTAATTATCACAGCTATCCAAAAGAATATAGCCATGTGAAGAATTTCTTTGTCTGTGTTCACAGAAAATCTGATTAAGGAAAGTGTTAAAAAAAAAAAAAAATTATCTGAAAGATGTCACAGTTTAGTCTATATTGGGAAATGTTCTGCAATATCATTTGTGGCACCATTATTCTAATCACTCTAATTAAGGACTTCCTAAATACATATATTGAAGAAAAAAATTAGGAGTGTCTGCTCCTTGCAAACTCATATCTGTTGTGCATAGAAAAAAAATGCCCTAAAGAAAACTCTTAAAAAGTGGTTAATTAACATATAAACCACAAATGTCGGAGTATCATAAATATTCAAGTAGTGATGGATAGTGGGATAAACCCTGAGTGCATGCCATAAGTTTTTTATCTCCATAGCTATCTTGAGTTGGATATTTACAGTAAATTACAGCTACACATGCTTTACTCCAGAGCCATATGTTTTATTATTCACCCAGATGTAAGCCATAAAACTGTTTTATCTATTTTGTGGTTCAGCCTAGTACTAATAAAATAAACTACAAATACTTAACTTATAGCTTTGCTGGCATTTTTGCACTCCAGTGAAGTGCAGTGCCAATGCCTCATGCAGTGAAAGTGATCTAAGAAATCAGATGTTCTTCCCATTTCTTATACTTTCATAAGGATCTTAAATACTTGAATGAACAGTGTTGAGCTATAACTCGTTCTTTTATTGTTTTTCATCACATGGGCTATCACCATCACTGATACTTTTTTTTTTTTTTTTTCCTGAAGGCTAGAAAGGACAATGTAAGGAGCCTGCAATCTGTCTTGCTGTCTACATTACTGACTTTCTTAAGCATTACAGGGTAGCAACAAATTACTAAAATAATCATACATCCTATATAATTATATAAAAAAGATAATGTTGCCACTAACAAGGCAATCCTCTCCTTTTTTTTTTTTTCTTTGTCTTTTTCTTCTATCCATCATATTTTAAATCTGTCATATTAAATCTTGGACACAAGAATCAAAAAGTATGACTTGTCTTGCCACTATTTTGGGGTTAAGATTCACAGAATCATCCTGGTTATAAAAGACCTTGAAGATCATCAAGTCCAAAGTTCCTTTAAGCACCTGTAAAAAGTGTCCTAAGTGCACACATTTTCCATTTTTGGAAAATGCTTTCCATTTATATGCAGTCTGTTGGAACACAAACCAAGCACTCATATCACTGTTTTGGGGGGAAAAAAAAAGAAAAAGAAAAAAAGAAAAAAAAAGTATTCTCAGAGGTCTTAAAATCCTAATTTTGGTGTGGAATGTGATCGTAAGTAGCACAGTATATAAGCAGGGGTAAAGAAGACATAAAGAATATTGTGAAATATCAAAAAATACAGCCAATTTTCTGAACATTTTTAGATACACTCCTGGCTTTGGAGTAGTAAACTTAGTCTTAAGGTTGTCATGGACATCTGTTAATAAGTCTTCCTAGCACAAGAACATTCATTTTACTCTCAAAAAGCATAACCCTAGCAGACTAATGAGGAACTGAGTGCTGAGTGTTTATCAAAGGGGACTCTCTTCCATTCCATCCACCTCTTGCATACTTTCAAAGAATTAATCTATTTTAACAAGGGACCCTCTCCCTATTCTATGGCCTCAATTCAATCTCTAAAACAGGGGATTAAATCCAACATTCTGCAAGTCGAAAATAAAGTGGTTTTGGTTGTTATTTTTCAAGCTACTCTGAGAGTTAATTGGGGCAAAATCTGCAGCTTCTGGATTACCATTCACATTTCCATTAACAGAGAAGGACAACTTTTCGAGAAACACCACAAGGACTAAAGAAAATGAAGTCTTTTAACCCTTTCTCAGCATAGAAACCTGGTATCACTTAAAGGAACACAGGCAAATTAAAATTATTTGGTTGATCTGCACACAATAATGAAGTTGAAGAAAAGACAAAGTACTGTGTCACTTTTTGCTCCTCAAAATCCTTCAGATTCCATTATGATTGATTAAAAATAATTGAGCAGATGTTACAGGCAGTAATGCTTTTAAACCCTTTGTACTTAGATTCACATCTGAAACAATACAGATAAAGGAAGTGTGAAAGACTTCATACCATGGTCCCACAAGTATTTGTAAAATGTAAGTGCTGTTTAGATACTTTTGTATGCCCAATTCTTTATCATTTTTATGTTGCTGCTGAAAGAAAAAGGTCTCAAGTGTGAGTTCCTGTAATAAACACATTTTCTTTTGGCTCATGAGTCACAGACAATGTAAAAAGACATTTTCCTCTCAAAACACCAATACTGTGAACATCTGGTTCATACCCTTCTTAACAAAATTTGTTCCACTGCTCTATTACATATAAACATCTGTCATTTATATCAAGCAGTTGACAAATGCTCCATCATGAATACTAAGAACTGGCACACAAGATCATTAAATATATTTTCTATACAAAATGAAAACTGTTTGGCTTGTGTTGAAGACTGAATCCTGTTCAACAGAGGTGATTTCTTTATCAAATGAGAAAATGGGTTAAATTTACATCAACAGTCTTCAATTTGCTTTCTGCTGACAAGTGTATTTAATTACTGTAACTCACTCTTCACATAAAAGACAATGATGTGCTACTGGGTGACATTATGTGCATACTGTTTAGTGAATGGTTTTATCTACCTAAAGACTGAACATTTTGAGGAGTTCCAGACCCTCAGAGTTTTAGCTGTAGTTAGTTTAGCTTAAGAATTATTTTTCTTAAGACTGATTTTGATTTTGTTTTTTAATAAAAGCAGTTTTCTGCTGGTGTTCAGTGCTAAGGGGTTGTTTTGTTCCTTTGCTTTGTTCTGGAGGGATGGCCACTGCCACACAGACTAGCAATGTATTCCAGGAAACATTCTTCCCCCAGACATGTGGAATCATTTCTGCCTCTCCTTTTTGGGACTTAGAGGCCTATGAAATCAAAGTCTGGGGCACTTATCACTCATTTTTCTAGTGTCCCAATGACTGTTCAAGTATAAGGAGATCACTTGATTGTCCTTGAGGCCAAACAGCTGTTGTATGGTCCCATCTGCGTTCAGGAAAGACCTCTTCAGCAGCAAGACACGACAAATCCTCAGGAAGCTTCAGCCAGAATCACACAGATTCCTATCTACTTGAGAATAGAACTGGGACCAAAATAGGAAGGGCATTCTGTAGTTTTGTGTTTCATGACTTCAATAAATTAATCTAAAATCTGTGTATGACCTCCAAAACTGTCGGTATTGGGTAGAGCCCACTGTTAAGAGCAAGTCGTGCAAATGAGGTGTCTCCTTCTCTCCATTGACTGTACAGACTAAACAGAAAGTCACCTGGCAACAATTAATAGAAAAATGGATTGCATTTCTTAAATGAGGTGCATAAAGTGGGCAGTCTGCACCTGGCTGTATGGGCTTTACATTTGCCATATTTATTCACAACGTATGAAGAATTTTTCATAGCTTTTCAGGACAGGCATTGCACAAGACATTTGTAACTAGCTTAAACAAAGAAACCCTGTGATTCACTGAGAAAAAGGATATTTAGTTAGATGCATGACAGAGCCAGAGGCAACTTCAGAGCTGCAAATGTAATTACTGCTGACCAGAAGCATTTGCTTTTCTCCCTCTCAAAAAAAAAAAAAAAAAAAAAAAAAAGGAAAAAAAAAAAAAAAAAAAGAAAAAAAAGGAAAGAAAAAAAAAAAGTCTGTTCTGATTTGTCTGATTTCTGCCCAGAGAAGAACAGTAGAAAACGTGTTCAGGCTTAGGAGAGCTGGAAGACCCTCCCTAAGAAAAGAACAGATTTGGAAAAGGTCCCTTTACCTATATATGCAACACAAAAGAAGAAAATTCCATCATCTTCTGCCTTCTTCCCACCTGTATTAAAATAGGCTGAACATTGCTTTTTCATTGCAGGATAGGCAAAAAATATAGAGCAATTTGATATGTTGCCTGTACTACCATTGAGAAAGCCAAATCTAGGGTGCTAATGAAATCTATTGCAATATAAAAACTGTGTATTTATTAATAATGCAGAAAATTATTAGATTTTCTTATTGAGCTAGAGCATTTCAAGGCCATTTGGGGCAGGGAGAGAGAGCAATTCCTTTACAGTACATTCTTTGTTTCCTTAACACTGATCACCTGTCACACTTGATTCCCACAGTGGACCTTTTATAGCAATTTGCTATTCTGACCTTTGCATACATTTTTTGCAAGCTTTACTCTGGGACCGTTTAAGCTTGGATGGGTGAGCATATGCTGAGTAGGGTAGCAAAGAGTAGGGAAGGATTAAATTTCAGTTGTGAACTGGCTGCATCTCTTGAACCATTCATTACCAGTTCCCTAACATTTAAGGTTTTCAAAAGGTGATGAATTTTTGTGTGGAAAAGGGTATTTTGTTGGCGGGACTCCACTGAAGCATACTTTCAACATTAAGCCCCTATTGGCAGCAGTTTCTGCTTATGATTTGTTTTAATGAACACCAGTTTAAACTGGGCTAATCATAACGTCTGCTGGAGAAAGGTTAAACACCAGCATATTTTATATAAGCCTGACCCAACCAGAGCTCATGTGCTGTGGATGGTAGCCATGCAAAAGGACTTTTGTGATCGTGGAAGTCTATACAAAATATTTTAGAATACATAGGGGAAATTAACATTTTTCCATTTCTTTTTTCTTCCTGTTACCTCAGTTCCCCATCTCCTTAAGCACTGCATTTACCCACCGCCTTCTGCTTCTCTGACCTGGTTGATGTCTCCCCTTTGCCTGTGACCTCTTCTACTCCTACACCCCCACTGATCTCAGTTACCTCATGCTCAGTTTACATCCTCTCAATACCCTGATCCCACTGCGCTTCATTGCCCCTCAGCCATATGTCCTCTCAGCTTCCTCACAGAATTCCATGGTTTACTAAATGCTCCCTCTCACATCTCAGGCCAAACAGCTGGAACCAGAAAAGGAACAGTTGCTAATTAAAAGCCTCCAATTGTAAATATCATGTATTTAAAACTACTCATTGAGTCTCTCAGAAATATCCCTAGTTAAATTCCCTTGAAAATACTGAAAGGTCTTCCTTACCAAAGTCCACAGAACAAAGCAAAAGCAAGGTTGTTTTGTTTATTACTGGTATCATAAACTGAAAAGGTATTTTTCATTAAAACTAAATCAAAACCAAATATCACAGCAATAATATTTTTAATCTGAATTTTACCTAGCGATTTAGAATTAAATTTAGCATAAAGAATTTCTGAAAAAAAACTCTGTAGCTCTAATGAAATTTAAGAATCAGCAGACAATCAGCTTTAAAACAGCTAGAAGTCTATGGATAGAGTCCCCATATCATTCTTCATCTGGTTTGCATCAGTGTTGCATTTCTAATTAGACCTTCCTAATCCATTTGTCTCTACTAGTCTACAAGTGACAGTGTTGAAATATTTTTTGCTGTAGAGATTGCTGCTAGTGTTTAGTGTATTTTGGTTTAAGACAGGTTAAAGCAAGCATGGATCATAGCAGATCAGTGAAATTCTCTTTGGGGATAGTAATCATTACAAATTGAGGACAAAATTGAATAGGTTAAGCATTAAATATGAAGGGATAGATCTTCAGATAACATAAATTGTTATTGCTATTCCACTGATGTCATTAGGGTTGTATTGATCCAATCCTGCTGAGAATATCCTGAAAGTGGTACCACATCCTGCAGGCGGAAGGAATACTGAAAAAAAAAAAATATCTGCCCCTTATCAGTATCCACTTTGCTTACAAAAGGAAATTATTTCTTTGTAGCTCTATATTAAATTTTATTATTCTGAATATTTATCTCTGAGTTACCTTCAACACCCTCAGTCTTTTCCCTTTGAAATGCAAGGAGCTCAGTGTTTCATTATTGCAAGGAACAATAACTTTATGCAATTTACATGTATAACTAAGCACTTGGATTTCAAACCTCAAGAGTACAGTACTGGAACTCTAAAAGTTCCTTCTTGAATACATAACCCTTTTCAATTATACCTGTAGTGACTCCATTTAGTTAAGAAAATAAAGCAGCATTTATTTTATTTGCTAGTATGGTATTTATTCTTCTTACTCCTTTCTACTGCAAACAGCTCTCTACATACTGCTCTGTTGAGTAATATTAACAGATAAACCTGCAGAGGATAGAAATCCTTCCTCCAGGATGCTGAAAATAAACCTACAAAGAATTCAGAAGGACCTGCAAATATGGACATGAGATGAGATTTCTAAAGCATTGGGCATGTAATTGCATTAATTCAATACAACGATTAAAGAGCTTTGAAGCAATCTTACTTGCCTCATCCAGAGAGATTCTGATTAAGCAACAGGGGTACGAGAAACTGTTTTGGATCAAAGATTGGCAAGATATAGGTAGGGGAAGAAAACAGGTTGGAAAGATCTAGAAAAGATATTTAGTGGCTGTGAGGGAAAAGAAAATGAGCTAGATATAAGCTATACAATAGATTGTTGTGTCACATTACAAAATAGTGATTAAATGCATACTTCAATGAATACAAAGTGATAATGGATAATTTAAAGATTTTATTTAATAATTATTTTAGGGAAGAGAAAGGAGACAGTTCAGTTGCAGTTCAAACATCAGCCTATTGTACCTTTAACTTAAATATCTGAATTTGAACACTGGTGAAATAGCTCAACTTCTGAAAGTTCTGAAATAATTGGTGGATTTAAAGAGGTATCACAGGGTCTGTAACACATGCCCGCATTAGGACCACAAACCCAGTGTTTGCTCTGGGCAGCTGAGTCAACCTCAACTTGATTTTCAGAGCTGCAAACGATTGATCAAAATTAGATTTGTTCTTGACTACAAATGTCTCACTCAAAATTGTAAAAAGCAAGGCAATACAATTCAGTCATATAAAATTCAATAACTTGGTAGTATCACAAATCTTAAAAATCAACAGCCAAGCACAGGAACAATATTTCTGATTGGCTTTCTTTGCTGTTTGTGTTCAGATTAGTGCCTTGTTTGGGAAGAGGTAGTCAGGTAATCGAGTAAAGAAAGATGGGCACTTCAAGTAGCCAAGATATGGCTGTTAATTGAGTTTCTTGTATGCATGAAATGGTAATGAAATGGCATGGGCCACTGGAAAATACAAAATGAAATAGGTATACTAGCAACTAAGCTTGTAATTTCCTAGGTTTTTGTGGATAGAAATTCACTGGACTGTAGATAGAGTGTTGATCTGCATGAGGATAGGGAGGATCTACAGAAAGACTTGGACAGATTAGATCATTGGGCTAATGTTAATGGTCTGGGCTTCAACAAGGCCAAGTGCCAGGTCCTGCACTTGGGCCACAACAACCCCAGGCAATGCTACAGGCTTGGGGAAGTGTGGCTGGAAAGTGTCTGGCAGAAAAGGATCTGGGGGTTCTAATTGACAAGTGGCTGAACATGAGCCAGCAGTGTGGCCAGGTGGCCAAGAAAGCCAATGACACCCTGGCTTGTAGTAGAAATAGTGTGACCAGCAGAAGTAGGGAGGTGATTGTCCCTCAGCACTGGTGAGGCCACACCTGGAGTGTTGTGTCCAGTTTTGGGCACCTCAACTCGAGAGATGTTGAGGTGCTAGAGCGAGTACAGAGGAGGGCAACGAAGCTGATGAAGGGCCTAGAGAATCAATCTTATGAAGAACTCTTGAAGGAGCTGGGAATGTTTAGTTTTTGGGAAGAGGAGGCTGAGCATCAGTCTCTACAACTACCTGAAAGGTCATTGTAGAGAGATTGGTGCTGGTCTCTTTTCACAGGTAATTAGCAGCAGAACAAGAAGGAATGGCTTCAAGCTGCAACAGGGGAGGTCTAGACTGGACATTAGGAAAAAAAAATTCACAGAAAGAGTGGTTAGACACTGGAATAGGCTGCCCAGGGAGGTGGTTGATTCACCATCCCTGGATGTCTTTAAGGGTCATTTGGATGTGATGTTGGTGGATATGGTTTAGGGGAGAACTTTGTAGAGTAGGGATGATGGTTGGACTCAGTGATCCCAGGGGTCTTTTACAATCTCAATAGTTCTATGATTCTATGAACTGCTATGGTAGAAACTTCAGATGGTGCTGATTCTGCACCCTTCCTAAAAGAAGTGGAAGAAAGTGAAAAATACTGTGATGTACAGTGAGAATAATGATATACAGAAGTTCCAACAATGAGCTATATTTTAAACTGCTTAGGGAAGCCATTTTAAAACCCTGTGTTAGGCCAAATAGAGCTCTGACATCTTTCTCAACACACTTTGGCAATCTGATTTCGATGTTCTAACTTTGGCTAAGCTATATCAGACATCAGAAATGGGAACCAAGTGACAAAGATTCCTCTGCATTCATTCAGAGGTCATCTAAAGCATGAAAGTCTAGTTTTGACACCTGGATAATTTTAGCACTCTCAAACCTCTCCACTTTATATCAACCACAATAGCCTAAAAAGCTTCCCCAACAGCAAGCATTTGCAGTGAGACTGTACGTTTTTCCTTTCAGAATCTCCCTCTTGTTTGAGGAATTCCCTCAGAAAACACCACCTTCGCTCCCACTTCTGTCATTTTTCATTGGTATAGGTACTTGCAGCTCAAGAAAACATGATGCTAGTTAGTTCCTGTATACCAACACTGACTAAAAGGACAGACTATGGCTGGCTGAACCACTATTCTTATTTCTTACACTAGAAGTGGCTTCTGGCATACCTTAACATTTCCTCCAAGTAGCATTCATGCTCCTTTAGACCTACAACCCAAACAATGTTTCTTTTCTGATGACTGAGAAGAACATAGCATTAAATACTGTAGCGCAGAACCTTAGTCATTGCACCCATGAGGTTTAGAGTTCATAACATTATGTTTATTCCTTGAAATTTCTTATATTTGATGCTTTCCAGTTCTTAAAAGTGCTTATTCCTCTGCTTAAAAGACTGCATAGTGGAGTATGTAATTACTCTCTTTAGCAACTTGTTCTGTAAAAGTTACGATGTTGAGTGCTCAGTGTTCACCATAGCAGTTTTATCAATATCTGGATGAGTAGCTTCAGAAACAGAATAAAATGTCTTTTCCTAGCATTCTTCTGTCTGTCTCTCTGGTATGTGAAGGGCTAATTTCAATCACCTGTAATTTAACATTTTCCCTCTGTGTGCCAAATATCTCTTATTACTCTTTTTTTTTTTTTTTTACTTTTAGACTGGGCAGAGTTGTTGATATTGAGTAGATCAGCAGCATGGGACAGAATCCCTGGTGTAAGGAGGAAGAAAAAGAGAATTATGTAGTTAGCTCTATTGGTCTGTAGGTTTCTATTAAACGGATGTCTCTGGCTTGCTATCATTCACTGTAATTGCAGTGTCTGGAAAGTTGACTTTCCCTTGAGACTAATCTATTTTAAGCTCAATGGATCAGGGGCAGCTTTTGAAAGACTAGTAAAATTCTTTCCACTTGACTTCTTAAGACCGAGGAAAGACAATATTGTGTACAATATGTGCTTCTTAGTCAAGAATCTATTCGAATATTAATTTTAGACAATTTCTTGTGTGAATTTCCACAGGAGCACCACACACATAGTGTTATATAGATACAATTTGTTTTCAGTGACTACATTTAGATGAATGCAGCTGTTATACTTGGAATCATATTATTCTATTTGTCTTTATTTCCCATGTTTTACCATCAGCTCTGACAGAACTATCAAGGCAGTCAAAATCATTGCAGAGAGTTTCAAACAGGAAAGAATGCTATATTTTAAAATGTTTTTGGCATTTTGTCTAAACACATGTACTACACATAGGACCACCAAACATTTAGCCCTTCTTCAGGTTATTTTCTTCACTGAAGGAAGTTGGAGAGACTATTAGAAACTCTAAAGTAATTTAAAAGAGGATGTCCATTATGCCCTGAAATCTCTAGTGGGCACAATGTTATCCTTCTTTCCTAGATATTCAAACTATGACAACTCCATCAAGCATGCTAACCAAACAGCAATAGGAGAGGTGACCTTCTAAAATCTCATTTCTGTGGCTGCTGTAATGTCTGTGACTATGGTAATTTCTTTTCAAGTCTCAAAATCAACTCAAGATTCATAGAATGCATCAGTGGCATACTTACACCTTACATACTTCTCTGAACACCATATAGTTTAAGAAGAGAGCCCTACATTATCTTAAATGTGAATGGCAATAGAAATAAATCAGTGGTAAAAAAAATGGGCGGTTTAATTTCTTTTATCAAAAGACAAGAGTGACCAACTTTGTGGCTTTCAGTGAAAAAGCCACAGGGTCTATACCATCCTTGGCCCATAGCATTCCTTACACAAATTCCCTCTTGAGAGAGAGAATAACCACAAGTAACAAGCCTTAGTTGTTATGCATGTTTCCTAATACATGTCTGGAAGGCATATATTTGCCCTGTAAAAAGAACCTTGCAAAGGCTAAAGAATATTTGTTTTCAGTCTTCATAATGGACCATATTCAGACCATTCAGACTCCATCTTACTTCCGTTTTGGGGTTGCCTGGGAAGCCGATATAACGAGAAGCCTAAGGGGTATTAAGAAATCCTGGTGTTAAACAGATGCATAAGTAGGCATTGAAGTACTGCATTCCAGGTGATAAGCCTTGAAATGCACCCAGTCTTCCTCTAAACAGTTGTGCTCAGAAACCAGGAGCACTGGAGATAATCCATGTCTGGGATCCTTTCTCTAGCACCTCAGGTTAAACTCTGTACACATATCTCTTTTTGAAAGAAGAACATTATTATACTCAAAGACTGATCTTAAATGTGAGTGTCTGATCTGCAATTTAAAATAACCTAATGTTCCACCTCACCCACTCTTAGAAAGCACCAATGTACACCCCTCCTTGTTGGGCCTGCATGAAAAAAAAGGGCATAAATAACTTCCCCCTGAGGAGATGCAAAAGCACAGCACTACCTTACACCAGTAGTCTTGCAGAATACTCTGTATCGCACTGAGTGCTTTACACTCAGCCTGGAAAGAGCTGCATGATCATGTCCATGCTTGCCCAACCATGTCCAGCTTCCTTTGGCCACACCAGAGGCTGTACTTGCAAAAGGGGAATTATCTGAGTCTAATAGTGAGGTCACTGTACAGTCATTTTTTTCATGGCCAGTGTCATCAGGGTGGACTTTGCCAATATTTTACATGGCTTGTAACAGACCATGATCAAGAAAAAACATGCTCACCGCATCAGCCTTGGTCAGTGACATCAAGCTGCCTGTTGTGTGACTGGCCCTACAGCAGGGAAGCCACAGCTGAACCTCAGCCCCATCACATGATATAATACCTGGGATTACTGCCTTTGAACCTCAGCAAGACTGTACTTGCATTTGTGGTTTGCATGAGAGAAAGAGGCTCCCTCATTCTCCTGTTTGGGTAGATGGAGATTATGTACACTTGCTCTATCTGTTCCTGTGCTCCTACCAACAGTGCCCCATTGCCTAACAGCTCTGAGGCTGATATTGCTTTTAAAAGCGCTTTTCTATCCTGTTAGCATTTAACATATTTTGAGATCATTTTTTACTCCTTTTCTCTTAGGATTTGATCTGCTGTGAACTCAACAGGTCTCTCCATATCTGCCTGCATGAATAAGAGACATTGAAGACTTTGCTGATTCAAGAAACTGGAGTGATTGACTGGAACAGCAGTACAGTAATAGAGGGAATCACTAGGGGAATGTTGGAGCAGACAGCTGTTATATTATTTTGGACAAGGAGTTTTCCTTATAAATATTTACTGTGTTGAAAAACAGACAGTTATTGTAGTGGTGATCTGGAAAAAAAAATATTGAAAAATGGCTGGGATTTTCCCTGTGAGACTGACATCAAAAGCTGTAACTGAATATACTTATGGTCCAATATTGCACAGAATTTGGGCTTAATCTGTACTAAGGCAAAATTTCCAGTTAAGTACTGTATTTTTAATGCAGGGGGTCCACATGTCTTTTGTTTTAATAGATACTTCAAGACTCTTACCCATTAAAATTTTACCCAATCTGAGACATATGCCTGACAAAACTGCCAAATGGTCCTCAGATGTAAAATGAGCTTCACAGCCCTCACTGCATCTGGCTTGATTTACACCAGTGATAAATGTGATCTGGTAGTAAAGATCAGTAGAGTTATTAAAAATCATTTAAAGGCATCCAAATATTTTTCTGAGGAGCTGTTGCTAATTTTATTATCAACTTCTATAGTAAAACATTTCTAAAAGCCACACCAAAGATTTCTTAAAAAAAAAAAACAAAAAACACACTGTGAAATTTCAGTAAGTTAAATATTTGAGAGCCATCATTTATTTGCTGCTGTTGTTGTTTTTAAATTGGCTCCTTCGTTATGTAAAATGCTGTACCTATGAGATAATTGACTTTTCCCTGTAATTAAACTTGCAATTAAAAAATTGTTATCATCACTTAAATAACTGCTTGGGAAACAGTTCAATGAAAAGACGAGCTGAAATCGAATGAATGGTCTTTTCTCAGAGTGTGAATAACAGCAAGGTTTCATAGTCTGTCAGTCACAGTGCCAGCAAGCCTGTCTTTGAAAACACTTCCATTTTTCAAGCCGTTAGAGGGATTGCTATAGATCCTGGGGGCATAGGCCTGAAAGAAAGATCATAATTCAGCAATAGGAGGTCTGCTTATCTCACTCAACAGTGAGCTGGCAGAGGCCGGGGACCCACGCTTTGTTTACACAGGGAATAAACAAACAGCATACCTTCTTCGTGCCTGAACCAGCTTGCAGCCCTCCTGCTACAGAGGTGCTGGATGGAGGGAAGAGACTGGGAGGAAAAATCCGGGTGTACAAGAGTGTAGGTGTGTGGGGCTATTCTCACCTTCAAAAAAGAAAAAGGAACCTGCCTTATCCTTACAGTATCCCCTGATCTCTTTGTTACATTGTATCTGTAGGTTTTTATTGAATGGCATTCAGGAAATACCATTCACCTTCCCTTGACACAGAAAGAGGGAAGATGGTATTAAGTGACCTGTATGGTGAAAGGAAAGCTGTGACTCAATTTTATATAATTTCTAATTAAATCAAGATAATTACAAAAGAGAAGGGGGAGATAGGAAGAAGAAAATACTTTTTAAAAAAGAAATAAAATAAAATAAATAAAATGAAATAAAATAAAATAAAAAAAAAGAGAGAGAGAGAAGAAATTAGGTCATGTACAACCAGCCATCAATCAGATCCCCCAGGTCCCTCTCTGCTGGGCAGCTCTCCAGCCACTCCTCCCCAAGCCTGGGGGTTGTTGTGGCTAAAGTGCAGGACCTGAATTTGGCCTTATTGAAACTCATGCCACTGGCCTTGGCCCATCAGTCAAGCCTGTCCAGATCCCTCTGCAGAGCCTCCCTGCCCTCAAGCAGATCAACACTTCCACCCAATTTAGTGCCATCTGCAAACGTACTGAGGGTGCACTCTCCCATCATCCAAATCATCAATAAGGTTGTTAACCAGGAGCAGCCCCAGCACTGATCCCTGGGGACCACTCATGACTGGCTGCCAACCAGATTTAACTCCATTTAACACAACTCTTTGGACCCAGCCATCAGCTTTTCACAAAAAAAGGGTAATGATAGGACAAGGGGTAATGGTTTTAAACTGAAAGAGGGTAGATTTAGGTTAGACATCAGGAAGAAATTCTTCACCATGAGGGTAGTAAGGTGCTGGAATTGGTTGCCCAGGGAGGCTGTGGAAACCCACTCCCTGGAGCTGTTTAAGGCCAGGTTGGATGAGCTTTGTGCAGCCTGGGCTAGTGTCCCTCATGGCAGGGAGGCTGGAATCTGATGATCTTTAAGGTCCCTTCCAACCTTAATCATTCTATGATTCTATGATTATATTTAAATGCATCACCTTTAAAAATGGCCTTTTACAAATTAAAAACTGAAGACTAAAATTATTATTAATTTTTATGCAAAAGATAATTTAACTTGAACATGCTTTTAAGGGTCTTTAAGAATTTAACACAGTAAATATTTGTATTTTCCTTCACATTTCTTCTTACCCCATCAAAGCTAAATGAATGTGAAGCAGTTTTAACTGTTTAATCAGCTTGACTGTCTCAGTTCTTCATAAAAGATAATGAGGTGTATTTGATCACAAGGTTCATTAAAAATGATTGAATGAAAAAAGGAAAGACATTCCAAACAGTGTTGTTAATTGGAAAAGATTAGTTGACGTATGACTGAAGCTTGGATCCAAGTTCAGAGTCAAAGAAAATGTGTAACAATTTGTTTTCCCCTGTGCATCAGTTTGTGTGATGTTATGACATTAACAAGTCCCTCAGTTATATCAACTTTCATTTCACTGTGTGATGTTGAAATCATTTACATTTTTTGACATTACATTTGAGTTTATGAGTATGAATTACCCATGAAAGTAATTGGCTGTTTAGAAATCAATGTTTCTAATAACCAAACAAGTGTTGAATCACTACATTTTCCAGTGTCTTATTCTTCACATGATTTCTGAATTGAGTATGTCACATCACTGATATTATAGCATTTTTTAAATGGAATTAGAGTAAAAATGGTAGCTAAAGAAAGTATTTTTAATGTTTAATCTGCATAGCTATTGTCATGGACAAATATAGCTTGAATAGCCCTACAGACACCACAGAATCCATGCCTCTGATTAAGATTTACAGAACTGACCATCACAATGATACTATTCTTACCACTTTAGAGGAAAGCAAGCTTTGTCTTTTCAAACATAACAAAAATCATTGCTGTCATAGCTTAATATTTAATATACCTAAAATAATCAGGTAAGGTAAATGTAAGAGAGCAAGGAGAATATACAGGACTTCTGAAAAGGAGATGTCCACTGAAGTCTACAGGGAGATTTCAGCCTATGGAGACTGGATTGCACCATGAACATATACCAAATAAAATTTCCTTCCACAGCAAATTACATAGCACTTTAGAGCACAGGTGGGAAATAGGACTGGGCGTTCCCCTCCAAAGCCTATACGTCTGAAACACCTTGTTGGATCAGAATGAACGGCATATGCTTAGACATAAAATCTTAGAATCATAAAATGGCTAGGGTTGGAAAAGACTTTAAAAACCATCTAGATCTAACCCCTATGCATTGGCAGGGACATCTCCCATTAGACCAGGTTTCTCAGAGCCCAATCCAACCTGCTCTTGAATACTTTCACAGATAGGGCTTCCACAACTTCACTGGGCAACCTATTCCAGTGTCTCACCACCCTCACAGTAAAGGATTTCCTCTTCATGTCTAGCCTAATGCCATGTAAATAGCCCCTACCCTGGCGTACTGTGTCCAGTTCTGGATACCTCAACACAAGAAGGGCATACAGCTGCTGGAGTGAGTCCAGAGGAGGGCCATGAAGATGATTAGAGGGCTGAAGCACCTCTCCTATAAAGACAGGCTGAAAGAGCTGGGGTTGTTCAGCCTGCAGAAGAGCCTCCAAGAGCTTTCCAGTATCTGGGAACTACAGGCCTGTCAGCCTGACCTTGGTACTGGGAAAGATCACAGAGAGGCTCATCTTGAGTGAGCTGACATGGCAAGTGCAGAGCGGCCAGGGGATCAGGGCCAGCCAGCTTGGATTTACGAAAGGGAGGTCTTGCTTGACCAGCCTGATCTCTTTCTATAACCATGTGACCCACCTATTGGATGAGGGCAAGGCTGTGGACATTGTCTACCTGGACTTTGGTAAGGCCTTTGACACTGTCTCCCACAGCATTCTCCTGAGGAAGCTGGTGAATCACGGCTTAGACAAGGGTACTCTTCACCGGGTGAAAAACTGGCTGGATGGCCTGGTCTAGAGAGTTGTGTTAAATGGAGTCAAATCTAGTTGGCAGTCAATCATCCCTCAGGGCTCAGTTTTGCGGCCAGTCTTGTACAACATCTTTATCAATGATCTGGATGAGGGGATTGAGTGCACCCTCAGTAAGTTTGCAGCCAACACTAACTTGGGTGATCTTGATCTTCATGATTGTTGATTTGCTTGAGGGTAGGAAGGCTCTGCAGAGGGACCTGGGCAGGCTGGATTGATGGACTGAGGCCAATTGTAGGAGGTTCAATAAGGCCAAGTTCTAGGTCCTGCATTTTGGTCACAAAAACCCCATGCAATCCTACAGGCTTGAGGAAGAATGGCAGGAGAGCTGCCCAGCAGAAAAGGACCTGAGGGTGCCAGCTGACAGCTGGATAAACACAAGCCATCTGTGTGCCCAGGTGGCCAAGAAGGCCAATAGCCTCTTGGCCTGTGTCAGGAACAGCACGGCTAGCAGAAGTAGGGAAGTGATTGTGCCCCTTTACTCAGCACTGGTGAGGCTGCACCTTGAGTGCTGGGTTCAGTTCTGGGCCCCCCCACTGTAAGAAGGACATTAGGATGCTGGAGAGTGTCCAGAGGAGAGCAACCAAGCTGATGAAGGTTCTAGAGAACAAGTTATAGACGGATCAGCTGAGGCAACTGGGGTTGTTTAGTTTGAAGAGGAGGAGGCTGAGGGGAGACAGGGCTGTTCAAGGCTAACTTACAAAGTAAGCTTGCAAAGTAATTAACTACTTTAGAAAGAAATGTTATTAACTGCTGTGTCTTTAAGTGATGGGAATGTATTCTTTATCAGGGACTCTAATCAAGGAGCAAGAAAAAAAATACTGTGAAGATGTTTGTTCTACCTTTTTCAATAAGTTGTTGTATCTTATGTAGTTACAAGTGATTCTGTGAAGGAAGCCGGAAAGTAGGTCACTCATACTATTTTTCAATTTAAACTCTACAGGAAATAAATTCAATTGTAATGCTTTTAAGCACCTGGAACTTGATTGTTCCTTGCCTTGCCCTTGAGTAAGGTTATTTTTTTAATGCAGTTTGTACAAGGTAATGACAATGCAAGCTAGGAGGAGAGTGTAAAGAGCTCAGTCATTGCATCCTAAAGCTTTGAATCTGAAACAGTCTTTCTATAAGTAAATTTCTCTTTTAGAGAATTAGAGAGGGTATAAATATTATTAAACAGGCATTACAGATAAGAATGACTTACAGCTAGAAATGGCACTGCTGATACTTGTTTGAGGAAAGAAAAAAAAAATTGATGGAATGTATCAGTTGATGTGAGCTGCATCATTAAATTGCATTGTATATCTTTTCAACTGAAAGAATTAAAAACTTTATTGGGACCCAGAGAATCATGGAACATCCTGGGACCCTGGTTCTGTGAAGAATTGCTACATATTCCACTTGCCCAAAAGTAGTTTTTGCAGAGAAACATCTAGACAGTGCACCATTGTAGGCTGCAGATCCTCTGAAAAGGCATGGTGCACTGAATATTAAGATCATTTCACACATTCCCAAGATGTATGCAATTACCTCAGGGAGAGGAGCTGGGAATGTGAGGTCTCAAGGGCTTAGATAATGACATAAAATAAATTGCAACGATTACCCATGTATTTTTCCAAGAGACATATTATTTAAAACCTGTCTAGGCTTTCAAGAATGAAAGACAGAGGAATGTCCACTTTATGAAATTGCTATTAATGTGTGACCTAGAGTTGAAGACAAGGTTAATTATGGGTTTTTAACAGAAGTATCGTTCTGGTTTAATATCAGTACCCAGGCCTTAAATATTGAAGTAAGTCACATTTTTCAGGGACAATTGCCTTTGAATGAAGAATGGCGGGGCTCTGATCTTTGCTGACCCTACAAACTCCCACTGTGTAATCCATAGCAACAGCGTTGCTACAGCAACTGGGGAACACGTCGTAAAATTGGATAAGACCGTGAAATCTGATGTCATACTTCTATGAGATGCAAAACTGCAAATAGGTTCTTAAAGCATATTTATTAAATGATTGATACATTGAATATAAATGATATGGAATCCATCTGAAATGAACAGGAATCATCGTCCTGTGCCACCATTAAAATAACTGGAAGGCAAGCTAGTCCTCCTGGACTCATTAGTGTTGTGGTCTGATGTTTGGCACCTCAAATCATGTGCATCTTTCCTTAATGTTTTTTTCTCTCAAGCCTTTTTTTTTTTTTTTTTCTCATCTGGATGTTGTAGGCTATCAGGTACACTTGATCTAATACCATACAGCTATTTCTAAATTTAATGGAAAATAAAACACAACTTTAATCAGTGCTGTGTGAACGAGAGGGAACTATTCAGGATATTGTATACTGAGTTTCATTTTGTCATGTCTACAAGCTGATTTTTCCTTGAGTTACTGTACATCAATTCAACCAGCACATAGTTTACATGAATGTTCACAAATGCAACAGATAACCTGTTAATCTGGTATTACATTTTCTGACAAAGAAAAATTATTTTTGCCACTATATGCTTCAGAGCAAAAGCATAAATGGCATGTAATAGCCTTTAACTATAAATATGAAAAAACTAAGCAATAAAATATAACACCACAGATGCTGAACTATTAGCTATGTTTAAAAGGCTATGCTTTATCAAGAGCACAACAAAAGGATCTGAGAATAAAAATGCTATTTGTTAGAAAAAGTGTTCTTGCTGCTCAACCCTCACAACATTTGTTAATTAATATAACTTTTCAGTAAGCTTAAGTATGTCTCACTGAATGGTTGCATTGTGCTATGCATATTATAATAGGCTCAGTAGCTACCTAGCACAATGCAGGGAATTTTTTGGAAGGATCAGAAGGACTTATACTAATCAATTTCATATACTTTTTGTGTCCTGTGTTTAACAATAGCCAGAGTTGAATATTTCAGAGGAAGTTGTAAAAACCTTACATTGTATGCAACCATAGATTTCTATATCGTTCGATGCGACAGATTTCTATACCAAAAGCTAAATTTCTGCCAAAGCATAGATGGTGATTTACCTCCTTCCCCAAGAACAAAGCTATATGGTTTGTGTAATTTGACTCTCTTTTGTTAGTACAGATAGACAATGAGGAGTGTCTCTGAAAGTTTTTCCTGTATATTAATAGGTTGTGATGCTATGCTCTACTGCACATATTATACAGTTGACATTCTGCCTCCATAGGAGATGTTAAAAGTATGTTGCCCCAAAACATTAACCTTACTGACATCTGCATCTTTAAAGATGACTTTTTGATACAGAAAGTTCAAAGAGATGCTCATACAAATCACGGGCAACAGCAATCCTGTTCTTACAAGGTCTAAGGGGATAAATAGGTATGAGTTGAGATATGCCCTTTGAATGCCTATACAGATGATCACTCCAAACAAAGACTTATTTTTCAATTTCTCTTTTTGTTATTTTAAGGCTGTTAGGTGACAAAATATTTATTTTTTTCTAAAATTACTCACTTTCTCACTAAATATAGGAAAATTGATCATGCACTTCTAGAATAATTTTTTTGTTGTTTTGTTTCTAATCAATTAATGTTCGTATTTCTGGCTTTTGTTTTTCAATTAAAAGCTAAAAACCCCAGTACCTTATTTTTAAAAATCTTTACTACACAACCAGTTCTAACATTCCTATACTTATCTGGCACAGAAGTTTCACTGGAAATTCAAGATTATCTTTGTAAATTAATGGAGACAAGTCAGGAAAATAATTTGATTCTATGGCTGAAATTCTAATGCTGACACCAAATTTGAACCACTTGTGAAATCTGGCTGCAAACTGAGAGACATAGAATTGAATACATATATCTCATAAGACATTCACAGCTTTGATCTCCCTACTGAATTATACATTCATGTCCACTAGCTGGTAATATAGGAAAATCTTATGGGAGATCTGTTTACAGAACAAAAAAAAATAAAAAAATTCCATGTCCATTAACTGTAATTACAACAATACTTCTTCAGTGGGGTCAGCTTCAGAGTTCAAATAGTAACTCCCTCAATAGCCTTTTTCCTCCACTTTGTCTCTACGTTTCTATATTGCCTGGAGATCTTTTAATCAGGTAAAAAATTGTATTAAACTGAAATTATTACTTTTGTTGAAAAGCAGGAAGGTTTTTTGAGGTTTGAGCTGGTGGGTGTTTGAGTTTTTTTAATGGTGCTTCATTTGTGAGTGTCCTCTTCCATTCTGCAGCAGGAAGGACAGTGAGGAAGTCTTGCATCTCATTTGTGAAATATATTACTGAAGAAAACTGTTGATGTTCTAGTGGTCAATAACAGCTCTTGTGGCTGTGATCTGAAGAGTAATACCTAACCCTGGGTGGCCACCAACCCTTAATTACTGAACTGTCACTCTCCATGGTGCACCCTACAGAAAGAGGAAACCCTGACCACCTAGGCTGGGGGACTTGTTGGAGTGTGTGTGTTATGATTCATGTGGCCCTGGGCACAGTGTTGGACACCTATAAAAGGGACCAGAGAGTGGGTCTTTGGGACCCTGGCAGACAAGGAGGGTCAAAACAAAGAGGGATCAGTATTCCCTCCCACTTCCTGCCATTAAAGAAAGTATTTATTCCTGTGCCTTCCTTCTTGTTGCTGCTTGGGGATTCTTCAACTCACCACGTGCTCTGTAAGAATCCGACTCCATTGGGTGCTGTGTGGAACCGTGGACCCTCCTCCTGAAGAGCTCCCTCAAGGGACTTTCATTAATCTACTCCTGTGATTGTTGAGATCGGTTTTGTATATATTTGTATATAAGTTTATATATCTTTTCTTTCCCCTGTGCATTACTCCCCTTTCTGTGTTACTGGAAATTTGTTACAGCTTCAATTTTGAACCCTTAAGTCTCTCTTTATTTCCCTTTTTCTTCCCTTGGGAGGGTGGAGGGGGGGTAATAGAGAGCAATTCTGCCCTCTGATTTCTGGTTTGCCCTGGTCACTAAACCAGGACAGTGTGTCCCTTCCCTGCTCACATGTCTGGGTTCCTTCAAAGGGAAGCACACCTCTAAAATACAGATAGAGTGATTTAAACACTTGCCTAGATCATCTGTTGCATGGACTTCCATTGAGTTTTCTTGTTTCCTCAACTGAGATGATCTGAGAGAGCCCTGAACAGCCCTTATTTCCCTATATAGCATATAATATCAGGATTTCAGTCTTCCAAGCTCAGCCATCTGCCATTTATTTCAATTACATCCCCATACTTCAGATTTTCCTGCCAGTCTGATGGGAATTACTCATCCATTTTGCTTTCTCTTGTCCCTGTGTATGCAGACAGACACACACACATGCACTCATGCAGGAAGAAGTCAAGCACAACCCCTCACGCTGAGGATTCATGGCCATCAGGAACATCTAAATGAAGGAATACATCCCCCATCAGCTCCTTCCAAGTGCAAGGCAGAGCCCAAGGATCTACTGCTTCATGCAACTGATTCATATACTCTGCAATCACTAACTCACGAGATTTATTTTCTTTACCTGAAAAAAATTAGTCACAAAATGTCCAGTGAGGGTTAAACTATTTTCAGTGGACATAGTTCATTTTATGGATGTCTACACAAAGTTTCTTTGTTTTCACAGAGGTTGCCTTCCCTGTTATGAGTAGCGTTCTGTGTGAAAAGCAAGCAAAACTAATTGTTATGCCTGTTCCCTTTATGCTTCCTGCTCCAGTGGCATCAGGAGGAACTTTGTTACTAAGCTCAGAGGATGTTGGATCCAACCCTGAACAGGCTGATGTACTGCAGTAAAATCGTTTCCTCTTGTTTTCAATGGCATATCTTTTTCTTTCTATTCATGTCCATCCAACACACCAAAAACTGATTGAGTCAGGGCAGGTTATAGCTAAAAAGAACATAATCCCCACCAGCAAAGTTTAGGGCTGAAGCTATGTCAGCTACTTTAACTAATAAACAAAATGGGCTTCACAGGTGTCAGAATTCCACTGCAATGAATCACTAATCTTTGTTTTGCAAGGGTGAAATAACAAAAGCAATTTATCTGTAAAATGAAGAGTCAAGTCTTGCCAGTTTTGTGTTAAAACAGGAGACTTCTGTAGGTACTTTTTAATATCTTTTTAATAATGAACTTTTCATTCTTCATGTATGTGAGGCAGGGAGGGAATATTTATATTATTTGACTGTTTTATCTACTTTCCAGACTCAATTATTTTATCAGCTGAAAAGCTGGAAAATATTCTTATGAGTAAATAAATTAACGTTTATCATTCATTTTATTTTTTTAGCCAGTCCCCATAATACTGTTCTAGTTCTGATAATGTTGATAGAAGGAGCTGGAAACAGTTACATTAAGTTATCTAATAATTCTGTTCATTCAAAGACATTGTCAAATACATAAACCACTTGCCAGTAAACTGGCATAATAAATACAATTCATACTGAATGATTCTCTTGCACAGAAATATTAAATTTTTTTTACATGTTTTATATTTTCTTAGATTTACATATACCTTAGTTTTGTATGTAAGTATTCTGGGAAGAACAAATCATAAAAAAGTCAGAATCCTATTACGCTTCAGGATCTTTAGAGCTGACATTTGCGTTTTAATCTGTGGGGGAAGATCCACAAGAATGCTGATGCTGGTGCACCAATAATAAATAATTGCCATGTCCGATTTCCTTGCATTTTCCCTATTTTGTAACCTGTTGCTATCAAATAGGCTTGCAGAATCAGAGTGAGAATTTATCTTGCAGGCTATGTAGGAAAATTTGATTTTTTGCAAGCAGTTTTGTGGTCATTAAATTTTTGATGTCTGTCAGACATGTGCAGCCAGTAATGTAGTTGGCTCTAATTTAAAAAATAATTTTTACTATACAAGTAGCCAAAGAAAACAATGAATGGGGACAAAGGGTTAAAATCTGAGCCGACTGCCTTTCCTCAGGAAAAGCCTGTAGTGAGACAAGGGGAAATCATATATGAGAATCATTTTCTCACTCTATATATAAATAAAGAGAAACTTCACTGTGAAAATAATAGCCATGATGTTGTTTCTGACAGATGTCCTTACATCTTGATTCCATCACAGGCAGATATAATGTTTTTGAACTTCACCTCATTTTAATATATATTTACTCAGAGAGAGAGGAGAACGACAGCAAAATGAAATATTCAGAGCTTTTATTACAATTTTAGAGTACAGAATATGAAGATAGCCATCATCCAAATCATTGCCCAATAGTGCTGGGCAAGTAGCAATCACAAGATTTAATAAATGCACAAATGTTTCACATTAAAATCTGATAGACTGTATAGTACCTCCCACTAAAAGGAAAAGGAGGGGAAAAAAATATTTAAAAAATGTGGAGGGTGCTATAAATTGTTATGCCTTTGTTTGTTCTTGATTGCCCCATTATATTAACAAGAACTCTGCCCCTCTTCAAGAGTCTGCCATTTTTGTGACAGTGAGACGGAAGAGATGGTCACTAGTCCCACTCAAGGCAGCTGGATTTTTGTCCTCCCAGGTTTCTTTGTTCTGAATTTATATGATCTAGGTAAAGCACCCTGAAACAGGAAGAGGGAAGCATTTCTCTTCCCAGTATGTATGCAAGAAGGGTATATGAACTCCTCTGCTCCTTAGCTTAGTGCTGTCCTTCTGCACTGGTTTCAGGTGGATGAACCTTAACAGGTTTTAGTTATGCCCATTGGAGTTTGCACTGGAAAAGACATGATTCAGTTAACACAGATGTACATGACTCCTGAAACATTTTATTGTACGCCTCGATTAAAAAATAAATAAATATGGAGTTGTCCATGTCTCCCTATCACACATGGCTTTTGAGGTGAGAGCTGGTTTGTGTCACAGGCACCTGAAACACCAGACTGTTCAGGCGGCCTTTACTGGTGGTGGCCTGGGGGAGTATTTCAACAGCAGCCGATAATGCTGACTTTTCTCATTTCTGCAACACCCTGGAGTGGTGATCAACAGCTACTCTGAGAAGAGGGGTTTGGATATTTCCTACTGAAGTCTTACCTTCACAAAAAAAACCCTTCTCCATCACACTGCAGAGGGCCCAGAATTTACCTTTGCCTCCGCAGGCTTCACGAGGTCAATGACTGCATTCCCCATGTTTCATCTTTGCTGGTCCTTTAGTGGTAAGGTACAGATGAAAACCCTCAAATACTTGCTTTCAAGATAGCTTGATCAGAACTTCCCCATGGCTTTGTTTGTTTGTTTTCCATGAAGGATAAAATATGACTGTGTCATGTTAAGAAGGAAAAATCCTGCTGTGAGGAAAAAGGGTGAAAAAATCCCAACAGTCAGCAGTGTATCCTATTATTTGTTCCTGAAGGATCTCATAGAGATTACCAACTTCATTTAACACTGGCAGAGTTAGGTTAATTATTTTTTGAAAAAGTGAAAAGCAAATCTGGTTCACAGTGAGCTCCATATGCTGTTTATGAAAATCCTGTCTCACCAGAAACTCGTTATTTAATAGCTGTGAAACACAGCTTAAAGAAACATCATTGATTAATATGGTACAGACTGATACAACAATCTCCATTTACTTCAAGTGTTCACTGATCGTTATTTCAGATACTCAGTAAGAGTCTGGCAATAATAAAATATGAAGTTGTGGTAGAGATCCAGACTTATATCTCTAGGGGTTCCCTGGATACTCCTTCTGAGATGCAAAGAAGGGAAAAAAATTTTTTTTCCCACCCTCACAAACACAATAAACAGAAGACGATCTCATTACCAGAAGTCGAAAGTTAAGTTATTATTGAGGTTTGGCTACCCAAAAGGACTTGAGAGACATCCAAGAAAATAGAAATGTTTTTGTCATTCTCACAACAAAGGAAGTCAGAAAAGCCAGTTAATCAGTAGGTAATGTAATCCCAAACATGCCCTTTAGAATATTTACACTATAATTGTGTTTAATGGGGATGTATGATTTTGATTGCCCTGACTTCATGTAACCTGAGTTTAAAAGGCTTGATTTTTAGAAGATGGAGCAGAGGAATTTAAAGATACTAATTCAAAAATCTCACTTTTCTATCCCATACAGCAATACCTTAAAAAAATGAAGTCATACCATCAGTTATCTGAGACTGCTTCCTAATTATCTCACTATTCCTAGGATATGGCTGCTCATAAATGAATTCCCTGAAGCACGGAGCTATCTGGATTAACTTAACCTGGTTAGCTCAGACATTATTATTGCTCCAGTGGCAGCAGTTTGAGCTAATTTCTCCTCCTCAACAGAGCAAATTGCTCTGACTTCGCTGAAGATAGTCTAAGGATAAAAAATTTCCAGTTTCCATAGACATGGTGTACAACCACTTCTTAAAGTTAGCTTTTAATGTGAGCACAGTAAATCTTCTCAAGCATTTGTGTAGGATACTGGGGATTTCTCAAGTGGTGCCAGATTTTCAGGTATGCAATAAAACTTATTTTTGCCTATGAAGGTATGAAATAGTGAAGCAAAACTGAGCAGTTACAAATGTTATCATTCATGATATTGAAAGATCAAATAGCAGAACTAAAGAGACAAGCAGATGCAGTTAGAAAAAAAACATTGCATATGAGATATTTCTTTAAACTCCAAAGAGGTGACAGGAGAGGGAGGCCAGCTGCAGGGATAGAAAAGATGAGTGAAACAGAGATAAGGCACGAGAGAAACAGGATAACATATAAGATAATGATTGAGTAATTGTGAAGACAGATATTAAGAGAGGAAGGAAGAATGGCAAAGATAGTGATCGCAGTAACGGTATCTAAAATATCAAGAACTGGATATCATAGATGGTGAATCAGAAGTTTTAACGCAACACTTGAAAATAATAAGAAAAGAAGTGACAAAGCAATGTAATCTAAGCTAGAAAGCATGGAAGGGAACACTAAGAAACAGATGTGCGTGTCAAAGAATAAAAAATATGGAAGAAAAACAGTGATTTCTTTTCCTTTAATTACAGTTCATCTTTATTCTCTTGTCTTGGTCAGTAATTGTTGCTGCTTATTACTGAATTTTATTTTCTTTGCTATACTGATTTTCTATTATTACTCTTACAAAGTAGTGTTCAATTATTAGCTGCTAGAAAGCCTTTCATAAAAAAATATCTTTGTTAGCAGCTACCCTCAGTACCAAATTCATCCATCAGGTATTGGCCTTCCATAGGTGGGTGGATATGTACAACTTCAGCAAAGGACAAGTCTGACCAGTTAAACACTGCACTGTGTGACACACATTTCCCATCAAGACACTGGGACATATGTATGGCAGATTGGGTGTCACTAGAGAGAAATAAGAGGTACTCAAGAGGACTAAGTAGAAGACACACAAGGGAGGAGGGTCTGTTCAACAGAGCCATAGCCAGAGAATATGTCTTCTGGTGGGAGTCATTTTCACATGGTGCCTGATGAGGAGATGTACTCCATCTGTATTTGCACTGGACATCACTAACCCCCAGTGCCTCCAGGCAGACAGCACAACTGCTGTCCTCATCATTGCACCAGCTACAAATTGCAGTGTTGTTGAACAGTTTTCTCAAAAAACGAGATGTGACAGGTGCACCAAGACTTTTTCTTTCCTGTTATGCTTCTTAGTGACCTTCCAAGAATAAAAAACAGAATGATCTTTATGGATGTGATGGGCCTTGCATTGCAAGGGAAGGAGGGTGGCCCACAAGAAAAGTTCTACTTCCACCTTAAAGTCTAATATAAGAACTTGCCTCGAGCACAGATTTGACTTAATCACTATGTAAAGAGCTGTAATTAAATGCATCAGAAACCAGGGCCCTCTATATAGAACTAAATAAAATGTATCATATAATCCATGAATAAATCTTATTGAATTTTTGACTGAGATACAAAACAAAAAAAGTGACATGTGCTATGAGAATGCTTTGCTTTCCAACAGAAAAGTTGATTGTTGGTATGAAGTGGGAAAAAAACCCAACAACTTAGGTTTATGTAAGTTCTTTGTCTTACTCTTTTCCTTTCCTCTCTGAAGTTAAAAAAAGAAACAAACAAAAAAAAATTAAAAGAAAACAATATGCTTAATCTAATTTAAAATAGAACTAATATGGAGTTATTAATCTGCAAAAATAGGAGGGAAGGCTGTGAAATTAGCTCATTCTTTTTCATATCATTCTTATAATAACTTTTTTTTGTGGCTGCTTCTCACAGTTAATTTAGCTGTAGGTAATACCACCCATACAGGTGTCAGTTGATTTTTCTGAAATTTCTAAATGTTTTCATTGTATTTCTTATACTGAAACTACTGGATAGTTTGGTCCCCCACACCATTCTGAAACTCTGTTAACAGCCGCTGTTTATCTTTCATACAAATCAAGCTTAAGTATCACATTACTATGGCTTCACTCACAGCAAGTTGCATTTATAGTTAAGGAGACTCAAAGCTTGTTTGAAAGTGCAGCCAAACCTGCGAGTTTTCCAGCCGAAGAGAACTTTTTCTTAATAGTTAAACTCACACCTGTTCAGAGGACCGTGCCAGGTCCTTAAAATGAAATTAAGCCCTCATAATATTGCTATAAATTTAAGGAATAACTTATCACACAAGCCTTGATCTGGCTGTAGACCCTGGAATGAATTTCACCTGTGGTGAGTGTTGTGCGAAGGGAAAAAATGTATGAGAAAGATTCCACAGAACTAAGCAGGCTGATAAGTTAAACAAGAGAACTGGCAGAGAGCCTGCTATGATTGGTCATATTGGATAAACAATGTGAGAAAAGTAATCTGAGATATTTTAAAAGCCATTCTAAATCCTTACCTGGAAACAAAGGAGAGATACACTACACTTTCTTTGTGTTAGCCAAGAAGGAGTGAGGATATTCTTCTTCCATTCATGCCTTTGTTGAGGCTCTGAATTTTCAAACATACTGAATTGAAGCCAGAGGAAAATCTGAGCTCTAGAGATACAAAACAAACCAGTGATAAAGGAAAATACTCTATAATAGCAAAACTATTAAATACTATTTTCCACCAATTAATATTGTAACTGACCCAGCTCTAATAGGATTAGAAAAATATAGTTTGACATGATATCTCTGTGATATAAAACACTGAAAAAAAGGCTATACCTGAAGGAAACTAAAAATTGTGAGTCGTATGAGCCAACCAAATAGACTAATAGCTATCAAAACAACAGATATTTAATGCAGGCAGCAAAAATATAGTAGCAGATATCTAACCAACTTTAAAAGGCTTCATTGATCTACTATTCAAGTTGCTGGGCTGCTATTTCACACCTTGTCCATGCTGCCAACTTCTGCAGGGATTTCTCTGCTTACACAACACAAGTACTTCATGTCTCTATGAGCCTGACCACAAAACTACACATTCAAATGCAGATTGAACATTCATCTTCAAACTTTAGACGTATCAGTGCCTGTAACAAGTAAGTGGATTTGAAGTAAAATATAAATTAATTATCTTGTTTATCTGGCCCTCTGGGCTGCTACCAGACCTTTCATAGGCTAGCACTGCACTGAGAAATGCATATTTCAAAGTAAAAAGTTAAGGTTTCCATATAGAGCAAGATGATCAAATTATCAACCATTTCATTTGCTAAGTCAGGTGATAAGAACACTTTATCCTTAAAATGCAGGATAGAGGTTATGTGGGTTGTAAAGTTCTTTGTGAAACTTGTGAATGTTAACGGTTTTCTTTAAAACTTTCAGTGGGAAACAATTTAACCTAATATAACAGATATGGTTTTGAATGACCTTCCTTTTGTTTTACAGTGACAACAGATATTTTGACAAAAGACTAGAGCCTACTAGAATAGAAAGCAGATAGAAACTCTTGGTAGAAAATCAGCAGATTTTGGAACTTAAGTTCACATTTTTAGGTACCCAAATATGGATTTCACTTCAGGAAATAAAAAATAAAATCACAATATAGCTGTCCAAACATTACTTCTCTATGGCAACCATATTTTTTGCCCTATCACGCATGATTTCTGAAACTAGTTTGAAAGCTGTACTCCAAAAATGGCTTCATTCCAAGTCATGATGTGTTGAATATTACTGAATATAATAAAGCCCAGTTACTGCTGAAAAAGAAATACCTGCTACTCATGTATTTGCTGTGCTAGTGACAAGCTTACACTGAATTTGTGGTTAAATAAAGTAAAACTGTGTGATGCAGGGAAAACCCGAGCTAATTCATTATCTAAAGTTTATATGCTATCAGCAATGATAAAAAATGCCTTTATTTACACTTGTAGAGGTTCCTTCTTATTGCTTAAATTTAAAGCTGTATTTTGAGAGTGTAATTGTAGTAGTGTTCATTAGATAGAACCAGTCATCCTTCATACTGCTGTACCTGGCCAAAGCTTGTAAAAATGAGCTCTACCTAGAAAAAATATGTTGTAACTTAGCACAGACTAAGTGTACAGACCTTCTACAGAGTGTGAATGCATAATGTGAAACAAAAAGGCTACCTGTTTTTATTTGTTTAAAATATTCTAACTACTTTTTATAAATGGCTATTGTTCTGGAAGGAAGTAGTAGACCTCCTTTTCCCCCCAAATATTAACTTATTAAGTTTTCATTAAGTACAAGCATAAACAATAAATAAATGAAACTTAAATTGAGGAAAATTAAGTACATGTTTCCTGGACCAAACTCTCTTTTCCTCTCCAGTAAACTGTGATGCTTCACAGGGATAACACCAGGTAACTATTTCAGCCATGTGCAATGGTAAAAAAGGGCTGAATCAAAATTTTTTAATATTAATCTTTAATTTGATTTCACCATAGACCACAGGAATTTATTAGATTAAATTATAATTTTGCATCAGAAAAATAAAAGTTTTAAAGTCTTCCAGGTAAAACTTTTTGGAGTTTTCCTAAGGGAATCCTATTGTTATTATTATAATTTTTTGACAGGCCCACTGTGTGAAACAGACATCATTTCATTACTACAGGACATTAAATTGCTCAGTGGAGTGAGTGCATTCACCTCTCTCTGTGTTGAGTCATGCAGCATTTATTCAGGGTTTGCAAAATTCCTTTATCTCTGGTAACCTCTGTGACCCACCCAAGTGACTGACTGGCACCTCCTCTGTGTGAGGTTAGGATACCTCCAGGCTTTCACTTTGAGGAGCTTTTGTGAAATCTTCTTTTAGAAACTGAACAAGGCCTTCACAATCATGAAGCAATCCAGGATCTTTTTCTGTCTTTCTAAGTTCTTGCACAAGAGCCTAACATCAATGAAACCATGTGCCTAAATGAGCTCTATTACAAAAAGAGATAAAGATTACAATTGTAGTGTTTAAGCTGACCTGTGATTATCTGAATTGAATCTGACACAGATAGTGCTAAAAGTTGTAGTGGCCACTGGCAGATAAGTAAACCCTGGCAATTAAACAATTATTTTCATTTTAATTTTGTCAAAATTATGACCCAGTTCAAATCTTCCCATTTTCATCATCTGGGTTGGAAACATCAGCTGATAATGTCAATAAAATCAGCTGTTCTAGTCACAAAATGGGTAGTCCTGGGCGATGGTGGCTTCTTTCAAGTAGTATTTAGTTATGCAAAGTTGGCCTATGCATAAATTGGCACGAACACTCATTGAGATGAGACTGAAGAACTGAACATGTGAGAAGAGATTATATTTATTGTGACCAACCTGCAAAAATAAACTGAGCAAAATGGCAATTAATTTTTTAATAAAGCAGTAGTACAATAAATCTGGCTAATAATTTTGCCTCAGGGAATGGGTATATGTACAAAGGTGCAAACTTGATTAGTTTGGACTTGATTTTTTGAAATAAATGTTCAAACATAAATGTAAAGAGGGAAAAAATTATATACATAATCTGATTTTGGCTGTGCATGAAAGAGATGAGTTTAAAGTGTGAGACATACATGAAGTTACTTATTTTTCAATCCATTCTTTCATTAACATCTTTCTGAACTTACACAGTGTTTTAAAGCACACCTAAAAAATAGAGACAAAGTGAAGGTAGTGTTTCTCTGCTTATCTGCAATATTTCCATATTGCCTTAAGAAAAAATAAGAATTAGTACACAAAACAAATTGACCAAAAAAAAGCTGCTATAATCCTCCTGTAAGAGCAAGGTAACATAAACCTACAGCCACAAAGCTTTGCAGGGTTTTAGAAACACATTAGTCTTGTGGTAATATATGCATTTCCTTGAAAAAAAGGTTGCAATAATATACACCACTGTGAAATTTTTTATACCCCCAAAAAAAACAATTTTGGAAATTCTGTTCTATATCAGCTGTACATGCTACTGCAAAATGAGTAAGGAATCAAATATAGGCAATAGAATAGGACTACTTTCCACCTGCACAGCACTCTGGCTTTTAGCAGTCAAGTTTCAGGATATTTCCAGTTAGCCGAGACCAGATTTTAATACCTTCATGTCACACCCTGTGAACCGGCATATGGATTTCAAGCTGTCTTTATGGGGAATAAGAAATCAGAATGACATAAGGCGGATTTCTACAGAGCATTGCTTCCTGCCTACCAGCGTTTCCCTCTGCATTTGTTCTGCTGCAGTGTTGCGCTCACTTACTGAATCCACCCCATGGTGCCTCCCAGTATCCCTGCCTGTTCTTCTCAAGGGATACTTCTCCCCTGCACTCCCAGCTCTTCATTGTCCTAATCTCTTGATGAAACTGTTCCTTGCCACAGCGTTGCACTGTGATAGCTGATGGTGAAATAGTTGTCAGGTGTGAAGGTTTTTCTGGATTCTGTTTCCTCTTCTGAGGCCAGCATTGGTGGAAAAATAAAAGTGATTGTCATGACATTTCTTATTATCTATAAATACAAATTTTCACATTAAAGATTATTTTGTTTATTATTTCATTCCAAAAGAAGAATTTTAGGTTTGGTGATTGTGTTGGTTTTGTTACGGTTTTTTTTTCAAATGGCTGGCAAAAGGACACTTAGGGCATGGACATTTTCCTTAGCTACTCAGTAGCATTTTGCATTGGTGTTTCCAAGATCCATTTACACTTAAAATGTCAGTGTTTTTCCTTATTTTTAAGTCATCATACTCCTTGCATTTTCCTTCTGAACATTCTTTTCTAAAACTTTCCTCAAAGTAGGAACTTGCCAAGTAGGCAAGTTTTATTTTTATTTTTTAATTCCAAAAAGGAATAAGCTAAGTGCCTGTTCTGCTTTTTATTAATGCATAGTTTACAGTGGAGATAATCCACATGATCCAAGGAACAAAACACCCACTTCATGCAGGTGTGTGGGCATGGCTTAGCTTCATTGCACTGCCAGAAATCTAACATAGGCCTTTGGATTTATGCTCAAAGAATAAATATGCAATCCTTCAAATGATTTCGCATCCAGTATAGCACTAATTTACCAAAGTAAATAAATAAACAAAAAGCTAGCACCTGCCACTTAGTACAATCTTTGAAAAGCCGAGGTACAATAATGATTTATCTTGCTGAACAAGGGGAAAATAATGTGTAGTACACAGTTATTAACACTTTTTATAAACTGCTAAAGCAATCTTTTTTTTGCTCAGTGACAGAAGAAATCTTCACAGGTTTTTGCAAAATATCTCTAAGCAGCTATCCAAGATCTGCAGGTTTTTTCCTCCAGCATTCTTCCTCCTATTTGCTATTCCACTTGGCTCTGCACTCATGTGTTAATACGAGGTGCCATTCTAAAACAAAAAGTTAATCAAAAGCATGTAAATTTGCTGATGTGATGGTATATCAAAGACAATGGCTGCTAGAGTAGGTTTTAAAGAAAACCCACAACATTCTGTGACACCTCAGGCATATACTGCACTGGTGGATGTATGTGTTTCATTATTGCAGCTCACAAATAAATTCTCCATATCCTAACATAACAAGAGAATAACAGTGGGGGATGGTGGTAGGGGAGGGATGGGCAAGGCGACTAATAACTGCATGTTTCCTGATCTGATCTGGTTCCTGTGTGGTACTGTCTCTCCATCTACTCCTGGGCACCTGTTGCTCTGGGAGGGGTTGTTTGTTCAGGTGCAGCAGTGTGTGAGCACAAGGAGCCAGCTCAGGCCACAAAGTACTGTGGCTTTTTCTTTTCCACCTGGATCTGTGCCCTACCTAGTGAGCCCTCTTACAACTAGAAATATTAGAATACTAGAATATTAACCTCGGGTAAAGGCTGTTCAAATGCAGCTTTATTGTTTCTGGACAATGGCTCCAAGTATTCATGTCACACGATATCTGATCTAATAAGTGTGGCCAGTTCTGTGGAGTCATACCTGGCTTTACATCATGGCTGTACTCATGTCTGACTGTATCTGCTGCTGTGTCAAACTAAGGTTTCCTTTCCCCTCACCAGATCTACCCTTGTATGTGCACAGCACATGGGAACAAGAAACTGGTGATTCCCAGCAACCTTATCTCCTGATTCACAAAGTGGTGTAGTAGTCTTTTCACTGCTCTCTCTCATCTTCAAATTAAAACATTCAAAACACAACTTCCAACTATGAATTTTAATACATTTCCATCTTGTACCTTTTTTTTGCCACACTTATTTAAACTTACTTTATAAATCCTCCCATCGGTGTTTTTAACATGTTAGCATACAGTGTTCAGACCACTTTGAAGATCCTTCCTGAAAAAAGGTGTAATTATTTTATCTCAATAAATTTTATCATCTTATACAGACAAAAAAAGCCTTTTAAACAAATGCCCAACAGAACAGGCATCATAAGAAATGATGTGGGCAGATAATTATGTTAATTATTTTTTTTTTATTGCCTCTTCCTATTCCTAAACTATTGCCTATTAAGACAGACAAATAATTTCCCCCTTAACAAACATCAAATAAGCTTCATGTAAATAGATTTTTAAAACAGAGATTCTCGCAATACAAGAAGCATTGTGAACAATGCACCGCAACAAGTTTTGGCTCAAAGAACAGAACTGAGTACCTGGGTGTCACACAAAGTGTCTACACAAAAGCAGGCCTTAATAGGGTGCAGAGTGAAGTGTGGGAGCCCACCAGACAACGGGGGAAAAGGGTTTTTTTACACAAGATGTGTGTGTAGCAGTATATTACTGTGTGATGTTTTTGGTAACTCTCCTCTGTCTTCTATTTTTTATAATTCTCCATTGATAGATCACGTTTCTCATCAGACTGCAGTATTTCTGAGATGGGGCTTGTATCTAGCTAATCCCTTTCTAAGGCATCCAAGATACTACAGGGGTGTCATAAGTACATATTTGTAATGTGTTTTTTTTCTCCATGATCACGTTCTCATCTCAGTTTATTAACTGCCGTTTTTCAGAAATCCTGGCCTTGAAGATCTGCCACTTTCCCATGTCTCTGTGGTGTTACATGCTGCCTTCAGTTCAAGCAACTAAATTAAGTCAATGGCACCCATCTTCTCTATCTAGGTTTTCACCTGCTTGCTTCAAGGCAGAAAAGAGAGCAGATCTCCTCACTCTGCAGCTGTCGGCTAATTATCTCTGGTCTGTCAGCAGAAAACTTAAAGAAATACACACTTTCACTATTTTTTTCTTTTCTTTCAAGTAAACCACAGGCCAAATGTTCTCCATTTAATTTTCAACATAAACCCACTGACTTCAGAGTGTACATAATAGCTGAATTTAACTGGGTAGATGATAATTCACCTAGTCATCTCCTCAGGCAGTAGATGGGGAATTCTTGCACCACATTTAGATCTCTGGATTCCACTACAGAAGTCAGACACCTAAAATCTACGTTTGAGCATTACCATGCCCACAACTTCTCCTGCATCTGGCACATGGAGACCTACATCAGCTGTGCCTAAGGCTGCTTTTCCCTCCCACACCGCTTCAGACTGAGATTTTTTGCCCCACCTTAGCAAATGAAAGGCATTAAAGACAGAATTGCTCTTTCTCTCTTTCAGATTATAAATGTTTAAGATGATGTCTATGATTTTAGGGGAAATTCAGCCACATTTCTAGGGATACAGAGTTTTCCTCAAAGCAGGGTTTTGGTAAAAACTCTAGATGTATTCAAAAGATAAGAATTTTATTATTCCTCTTCACAGCAACAGGAAGGAATTAAAAAAATTATTAGTTCAGTAGGTGACAGCTTCTTTTAATGATCCACTTAACTATGAAACAATAAGGTGACATGAAGTTTACACCTGTACTATTTGGAACACCACTAAATAGAGCATATAGAGCAATGCTGAATTCTCTGTTGACCTAGCAGTAATTTTATTCATGTTGCCATGGGGAATACACTGCTCATTAATTAGTTTAGTCATCCTTACTATTTTTTTGCATTAGCTTGTAAATACACATTTCTAGGTTAAATCAACCATTTGTCAAGGATCTGATGGGTCAGCCATGTCCTTGTCGGAGAAAATGGTTAACACCATGTTAAAGCAGCTAAAAAGTGTCATGTCTGCTAATGGAGAGAGAGAGGAATATATCCAAATCTCATTAAACTAATTCTAAAATAACAAGACAACCAGGAGGCTTCATACGTTTCTTTTCCACCTTTCAGCAGAGAACTGAAAGCAGTTGTAGACACCTAAGCCACTGAAGCCCACGGAAAAGACGTATGTCATAGGATACACCATGTGACTGCCTGGATGCAAAACACTGAAGACATCTGAAAATGCAATCTGTGAAATTTGACTATTGGTGGGAACATCTCTCACCCAAAGCTAAGCTTTTTGAAGTGCAAGGCCTCAGCTCTTTCCTCTGCACTTCCTGC
>NW_009953295.1:7850837-7905600 GCF_000747805.2 Chaetura pelagica | reverse complement strand
CCCTGCTGACATCCTTGTCTCTGAAGCCAGCACCAGTTCTGCCCCTTTTAGGATTAAGCGTGTGTCTTTAACATGAGGTTAAATTTTTTTTAATTGAACCTTAAGCTGTGTTTTACTCTTATTCTGTTTTTCCAACTGTTTGTAATGTCATTTGGTTTAATAAATTCAGGGTTGCAACTGTCAGAAAATAAAGTCCCCCAAATATTCCAGTGGGATGGTACTTTCTTCAGTTTTGTACACTTTGCAAAACTGTCCCTGCTGCCTGACTATTCAGTATGAACCAGCTCATTCTGTCTCTTAGTGGTAGAAAATGCACAAGTAAGTTCAATTCATATTATATGTTTACAGCAGTCTTCCTTTCTGCCTTTGCTTTTGTTGAGAAAAAGGCAGATTTCCTACTATTTATTTTCTACTGTTCTAATTTTAAGACCTTTGTAGTTATATGAACCTCAGGGTATCTAAAACTACAGCGCTGAAGGGGTTAAGCAAAGAAAATATGTGTCCAGACTTGAAGCTTTTAAAATGCCATCTAAAAATCAGTGTATAGGAGTCAACACCAGTTCAGCCACTGAACACAGAAAACAGTACTTTGAAAAGAGCACTTCAAGTACTCTAAAAGTGTATTTTTAAACATCTGGAGCTGCAAAAGCTGTACAACTGAGTCTGTTACAGGAGAAGGCAGGGGATGGCAAGCAGCCGTGGGATCAACAATGTAACACCTGGTTTCTGACCTGAAGTGACTAAGAAACTGAAGATCTCATCATTGGCAGACTCAGCTCCCCTGCAACATGATCTGTTCTCTGATATATTTGTCTAATGATCATTGTAGGCCTCCTGTAGAATTCTGCTCCAGAAAACAATCCCTCTGAGTTCCTTCTCTCCTTGTAGAAACTGGCAGAGAGATAAAAAACACAGTATGAATGACATCAAATGGATCTTGCTGAGGGGAGACCCTTTCCTCTTACAATGGCCAGCCAGCGTGCATGTTGTTCCAATGCAGAAATTCAAGTTTTGTCTTTAAAAGCAGCAGATGTCTCTTAGACCTCATAGATTCCCAATTTTTTCCTCCGTTTCCACATTATAACAGTCACACCTCTTGCTACAGAGGTCTGGCTGCATCAAAATGTTCCTTAGCCCTCCGGAAGGATTGCTCACAAGGACTGCAAATTTGTTTCACTCCTATGCACTTCCACACATTTTTTGGTGTATATGTGTATGAAGTCAGTGGGAATTATGCCTGTGTGCACCAGAGCTGAATATGACCCTAGATATACTGTGTCATCCAGTGTTTGTAACACAATAGCATTTGTCAAAGTGCCCGTGTGAAGTGAAAGTGGATTTCAAACAGCTGTACTGCTGCCATATGCTGCCCTTTGGTTAAGCCATGACTTTAGGTTCAGCTTCCCATTTAGAGCAAAAATTGATAGATTAATCTTTTTCAGCTCTTGAGAAGCAGTCCAACTCTTCTCTATGCCTTAGTCATCTAAATCCTTCAGATGGGAGCTGCTAACTCCCTGACATTGGACCCAGCAGGTGCCTCAATTTCTGAAAATGAAAAAAAAAAAAAAAAAAAGTGATGGAGTTTACTGTCCATCACTAATTAAGTGTGTGGGATCTCAGCCCAAGCTAAAAGCTCTTAGGAGAATTTACAAACAGGCACATAGCCAGTAAGACCTGATCTCCCACTTAGGACATGTGCCAAATAGGGACAATGTAAGGATCAGAGCCCTCCGACAAGGTTTAGGCTGCTCAGGTGGGCTTCATTTTTTTTCTGCAACATGACCCATGCCCTCCATATTAAAAGGGAATTCCATAAATGTCAGGTTTAGGGAAATCCTTGGTCCATCTCTCTTACTGAACAGCAACAGGATAATGCCACTGCACACAAAGGTAGAGGCTGGACAAGCAGTGTTAGAGCCTGACTCCCTGGACCGCTTCCTCTTGAATTTTAGTACATTAAAGGCTTTTCTGAGCGGTGACTCTTCAGCTACCAAGAATGATAAAACTTCCACAGCAAAGAACGATGGACTTAAAACACCTGTCAGGACACTAGCCTGAAATAATATATTCATATCCCTGTACTGAGTCACACTGACCACATATTTAAACCTTGGACTTCTGCACTCCTGGTGAATAATAAAAACTGAAAGGCAAATGCATGGTTCTAGACATGATGGAGATGGTGTTAGTCTGATTGCTAGCAGGACTGTGGTCTGTCTGCAAAAGATGGATTGTGAAACAAGGCAAATTGTTAGTACAGAGGTGATTTATGTGGTTTGTGAGGGGAAAAGTGAATTAAGAGGCCTATTTGAAAAAGGGGTTTTATGCACCAGGTGGAAGATACAATGACAGAATATTCAGAGCAGTATTTCCCACTAATGTATTACTAAGGAAACATCCTGATCTTGCTGTAGAGAAACAGGTAGAAACGTCTTAAGCTTTGTGACTGCAGCCAAAAATATAATCCTCTTTCTGGATAGGATGCCTAAGAGGTGCTGAGCAGTTTCAAATCCTACTGCTTACTATTAATGCAAGCTTAAAGTGCTTATCATTGTCCGAAGTGTTTTACAGGACCAGTGTGCCACAAGTCTGCAGATACAATAGCTGGCCATGATGGCATCAAAACTTTCATACATAGCTCCTCCTCAGCTCTTGTAAGATTACACTATAGAAAAAAGCCGTGCAATCTTGACTAGCAAATTATATATATATTCTGTCTCTTTGTTTTTAAAGGATAAAGCAGGGAGCGTTCAAAGTACAGCAAAAAAATTGTTTTGGGCAAGAAAAATTCATTTAGATGGAAGTAGACTGAGGAGCGTGGGTACCATGAGAGTGAGAATAAGATGAATCAATCTTTTTTTAAAGGTAGAAATATGCTAAGAAGTTAGAGAACTTAGGAGCTGATTTTTCTGACTCAGAAGAAACAAATAGATTTTCAAAGGTGGAAAGCTAAAAATTGCTCTAAGAAAACACTCATCCAATGGGTGACTGAATTACAAAACTCACCTCCAAAGAAAGCCACTCATGCCTAGATTTTAGAAAAAAAATAAAAATTTGAAATTATATATTAAAAGCTCCGATTTTCACTGTTTCGGGTTTTTTGGGTTGTTTTGTTTTGTTTTGTTTTTGTTGTTGTTGGGGTTTTTTTTGTTATATGCGTTTGTTTTTCATTTGGTTGGTTGGTTAGTTGTTGTTTTTTATTAATAGCTTTATACACTCCACAATTATGTGCATCTTAGAATAGCTGGCAACTGGTAGGATTTTTGCAAAAGCGCTTGTTTTTAAAAGACTTGGAAATATTGCTAAATTATTCTTACATTTTACAGTGATTTAATAGCCACCTCGTTCATGGCTGCCAACTGGTTAGTTATCAAGGGCCAAATTCTTCAGGCCACTGAAATCAGTCAAGTGCATCAGAGAAAAGCTCCCTTTCAGGTTTAAGAAATCGTGTTTGGGTCAAACACTGTTCTAGGACCCAGCAGTAATGTTAAGTGGACCCATCAAATAATAAACAGGGAGAGTAAGCCTTCCCAGACCTCCTCCTAGGACCCAGAAACAGTGACTTCTGAGAATCCAGTGCCCATCTCCAGGTCTGCAGAAGATGCTGCTGTGATCATCATAGCCTTTTCTCCCTGCCTCTATGATTCTCACCACCCATGCAGCTTCCAAGGATTTAATTAAACCAGGTTCTCCTCATTGTTCTTTTGCAAAGCACGGCTGGCAGAGCACTTGGCAGTGGTACAACAGATGAGCTATGGCATGCCAAAATCCTTGGATCAGCCCCCATGTGCCTTCCTTAGGCAATCAGCCCACTTCCAAGAAATCTTTTGATTTCTGAATGACTGCTGTCTCAGCCACGTGCAGAAAGCTGAATGACTGAGCACCATCACTCAGGGCTTCGGCCCTGCATTTATCACAATCTTGGTGCTGCAGCAAGGACCATGCGAAACTCCTGTCTTGCACAACACGGAACAGCTTTGAGAAGGAATAATCAAAGTGCTGGGGATTGAGGCCTCACCACCTCCTCTCCACCTCCCTGCAAAAGCCTGAACAGCCCAGGGTAATCCCTCTCTGTTGGTGGCTGAAGAGAGAAAAGAGTCAGTCCTCATGATTTTAGCAAGCAGGCATGAGGCCTTTCTAGATGAGGTGTATTGGTGTTTCGATCTGATAGCAACGTGACACAGGCAAAATGTGATGTCAAAATACCTCTCAAAAAACTGATGCAAAAATAAGTCTCCTAAGTCTCATCTGCCTGTTCGTAGGCACTGGTCTAGTAATGGTGCCTTGAGTGAAGCGATGCTGTGGAAACACTGCAAGCTACATAGAAAATGAAAAGTGTTGTATAACTTGGTAAATATAGTTCTGATGCTATCTTTGAAATATTTAGGCTGGCTGAAAAATCCAAAGGAGAAATGTCTGCTCTTTTCAAATGCAGCACTAGAAGGGGGTGGATTGGAGCTGGCAAAAGGAATTTATGTTTCTTCTTCAGGAACAATGTCTTAGTATAAACCCCTTGTATTGTGTGTAAACACTTAAGTTACACCTGCTGGTGGCCAAAGCATCCAGACTTTAGTTTTATCACTGCTCATCATAAGAGACTGAAAGTACAAAGCTATGTAAATAAGCTTCAAGCTGGCTGCCACCAGGCCAGTGCACCAGCCATAAAACCAACATCCCTTTCTACTTCTCAGCATCAAGCTAACTTAAAGAAACCAAACAGAACCAAGTATTTCTTATTGCCAAATTCATTCTGTCTTTCAAATATGCTCAATCAATTTAGAGTGGCACACCAATCAGTTTCTTAATTCTGCTCAAATGATACCTTCCAAAGTCAGCTGCTTATAATTTCAGAAAAAGAGACTTTGATAGATTTTTCTTTGTTAATTACAAGAAACAAGACAAAATAACCTGTGATATTTTTAGCTTAATGTATTGATGAATGGAGATGGAAAACATACTGGATTGAAATGAGCTATATTTAAATTATATTTAAGAATTTTACTGCATGCTTTTTTCTTTCAGATACTATTGAATAAATACACATAAAAATTCAAACTGAAGCTGATTGGAAAACAAGGAGCTTAGAAGAAAGCACACTCTTGGTACAAGGACCGTTCCTGTGTTCCATCAGAATTAAATTTTATTCTTTTTTCATGAAAGCGGGGTTACCAGCTGAAATCCAGAGCCAGTCATATAAAAGGAATCATATAAAACTGTTGCCCAGTCATAGGACAACATTTGAAAACAAACTTTCCCAGGGAGCAACAAAATATTTATCTAGAAGTGAAACCTTATCTGGGAAGATACGGAACCCCAGAAAGGTCTTTGGGACTGACAGCTCTGGTGTACTGAGCAGGTATGTGATGGCATCCAGGTATGTGATAAACAGGCTGAAGGGAAGAAGTCAACGTTTTCTTGGTAGTGGAAATTTGAGAGAAGACCTTCAGAACCAGCAGTATGAATCTTTACAACTTGGACACTATTTTGAGGCCTGTAAAATTCACATACGCTTTTTGGTTATGTACAAAAAGAAAACATGGCACATAATGAAGCAGAGAGTGTGAAGCAAAGGCAGCACACACAGCTATTTTTACCTCTTGCATCATCATTTGGATTTCTCCAAATCCTGAGATTTTTCAGTGATACACAGGTTCTTTTGCATCTTCTTCTGCTCACATCCTCCAGTAATCCTCATGGTGATGAAGGCTGAAATGCTATTGCTTCTGAGTAATTACTAGATTGTTCATGCGATCGTATAAATTAAACAGCTGAGTTTAAATAAATACAACATTTGGTATTTTTATCTAATTATGAGATTCGGAAACACTGGGAACGTGATGCGTGGGGATGAACAGATAATATAACAACAGCGAACAGCTGACCTGTTGGCTATGCATATGGAATAGAATTGAAGGCAGAATTAGGCAAGAATGAGTTTAAATATTAGAAGAGAGGACAAAAAGACACATAAAAATGATAACAATTTTTATTATACATTTGGTGGTAATCCAACCTACTGTTAATTAACAGATACAGCAAATTGCTGAAGATGCTCAATAAAATACAAATTACAATTGTTATGGCATTTAATAGCAGTCTCTTACAAAAGCATGTAATTGTTGGTATGTTTTTGAGTACACTCTTCACAATATTCAGTACAACACTCTTAGAAAGCAATTTCTCATAGCTAAGAAGTATAATAAAATCTGTATGAGTATTGCTTATGAATGTGCAGTTCTGAACCATGGTAAGTAGGATCAGATATCAAACTGATTCTTATTAATTTATATCCAAAAAAGGTCTGATCTAGAAGGAACTGTTCCTCTACCCTGAATGGATTCCCTGTATTATTAAATTAATTGCACTTCTTCAGCAGCCTAAGCGTGTAAGGTTCTGCCAATGCACTTAAGAAAACAGAAGTTGTATTCCAGAGCTTATGAAAGCTATATACAAGTTTCTCTCCTGATTAGACTTTTACTAGTCCTACAGTTATCTAGTTCTTGCAGATCTTTGATCTCTTTTTCACAGGACCCCAGCTTGCAGAAAAGACCGAGTTCTGGTCTCAGTTCTCCATCCCACGTAGGCTCTTTATCTTAGTGTCTATCAAAACAACCTGGCCTGTTCTCACCTGCTCAAACCAACAGCCAATACTTAGCAAATACTAATCTTATTTGAATTCCATCTGTCAATGTTTTCGTCTGCTTTCAGTTACCTATTTTCCACCAAAACCTTTACCAGAGCTGCAAAGACGGTATCTCTCTAACTGCTTCCACAGATGAGCCTTTCATCTTGGCCTGCTTTCCTCCTGGAATTTTTGTCTTTACAGATGTTCCCAAGACTCCTCCTTGGGAAGCCACTGCTGTCTCACACCCCTTCCCTCTCCAGTCCTCCTCCATCTGCTTCACGGGCCTTTCTCCAGGAACAGCCACCTGCAGTCCCCTCCTCATCCTCGTTACACATGGGCAGGCTCTTGCCCCTGCAGCAAGAGTTTCCAGCCCCTGTTCGCCAGCACCTTACCCATCACTGGCAGATCCAGGCACAGGCAAGGATATCATCTGCATGCTACTTCCAACAGGAACTCCATTTCCACCATCAGCCCCATGATGTTATCTGTACGATGACTCCTATGGGTTGGGTTATGCCTTAATTAAGCATCAAAGTATTTCTGTGAGTCATGTGAAAGACAGATATTATTTTATTTCATAAATGATTCAGCTCAGTCAGCTGAATCCAGCACCATTCGGATTATGAATGGCACAATCATGAATACACTGTGGTATATCCTCCAACCCTCATCTTTTCCAAAACAAATATTACTTAATTTCAGATCTGGTGAATCATGTAATGACATGCCAACTTTATAATGAATATGTTTGGTGGTTTTAGACCCTGGATCTTTCCTGCACCAAAATTTCTATTGTGACTATTAAGATGGAGAGCATCTCTTAGGAAGACTGAGGGTTTTTTTTTATTATTTTATTTTGCTTACCACTACACAATTTTAAGCTTTTCTGCAAAACAAAAATTTATGGTGCCTATAGAATCAAAACGAGCATGTTGCTGACTGAGTGAGCATTTGATCAATGCATCACGGCAAAACTGAAGAGAAAGGCTAAAGACAAAGGTATAAGGTTTTAAACCTAGGCAGTAACATTGTTATGCTTCCTTTGTGAGGCACTATTATATATAACAGATCCTTATTCCACTCTAGATGGATAACAACTGTGAATTGTAATTTTGTTTTCCACTTAGCAGAGCCTATTGACTTGGACTAGTTCTTGCCAGGGAACCAGTTGCGTAATAAAGGCAGTAAATTCTGATTTTTGTGGTTGTTTGATAATTACTAGTGCAGTGTCAGCAGCAATGCAAAATGCAAGTACGATTTTTTTTTTCTCTATATGTTATAAAAGGTGGGTTATAAGTCAATGACTTTATGCCGAGTCTCTAAGGCACATATCATTTACTAAAATGAGTTTAGCAGACTCAGTAGAGGTTTTCCTATGTTTGTGAAGGTGTGTGTGAAAAGTCCTCTTGTTAACCGTCTTTGTCTCCATGTGTAACTACATGCATAAAGTTACACCAGCAACCATTTTTTTCACCCCCAGTGGAGACACCATTTATAGCTACACCGCTTTTCTCTTATTGCTAAAACAGTGACAAAAGTAGGTGTGTGTGGGTGTCAGTATACATGCAAGTTATAAATACACATATAATTATATAACGTTTATCATAGATGGAAAAAAGAGGCACAAAACCAAAAATGCCATGTAAACTTGACACTATTGAATTTTTTTTCTTATCACCACCTTCCAGCATTTACCAAGGCCTAAAATAAAAACAATAGCCTTAGTCCCAACTGAGCTAGAGTCACAGCTCTAACAGATGGTTGTACCAGACAAGCTTTTACCTTTGACCAGACCTGAGCACCTCACAGCCGTTAATGATATAGGCACCCTCCAGGAAACTCACCGAGATGAGCAAGTGAAATCCCCCATGTACAAGCACGATGCAGGAACTGAAGTCTCAATCCATCCAGGTATGTGTGTGCCTCTGAGTATGCAAGACTTTGAGGTGGCTCACAGACATACATGCAAGATTAGGCCCAAGAGATTTACCTGACTAGCCAGAGGATGCTCACACACTCCCCCATGGGCACTTATGCCTTCTGCTGGATTAAGTAACTCTCCCAAGGACATCTGTAGCAGTCAGGAGATGAACCTAAGTGCCACTGTCTGGCTTTCCCACTAAGGTCAACTTGCAGCACAGATTCTGTAAGCAAGACCTATAAAATGAGCTCCTTCAGCAAGAAGCCACACTAGTCCAACTGTTTTAACAGTTTATAGGGGTTTTTTAAGTCTGGCTTCAGGATACTTGTGCCATTACAACACATTAAGTACCTTTGCCATATAGTAATTTGTTCCTGGATTATTCAGAAAAGAAAAATAATAATTTGACAAATGGAAATTGCATGACCTGTGCTATGAATAACTGGTTGCCTTTCTTAAATAAAAACTCTAAGACAAATTGGCACCTGCTGTTTAAGTGACAGATGCATCTTTCTCCACTATAGACCATCCCACCTGTTACTCCATGGATGATCACACCATTTATGCACTGCCAACAAACTGAAAGGTGCTTCACTTTCAAGATGACTGGGCTTTGTAAAAAAATGAAGGTACTATTTATTAAATGAGAGATTTCATTATCCTCATGAAAGTTACAGTAACAGAATCACAGATCTTGTAGCAAGGCTTGTTTCACCTGCACGTGTTGACCCCCATCTCCCTTAAGGCACAGTACAGCAGGGATGGGACAGTGCACAGCCTCACTGAAAAAACCATGCAGAGATGTTTTGACATTACAGATTTCTAATCCTTTGCCATTCTCCCAACATTTTCCATCCAACATCACCCACTCCATAATGTCTGGGAATTATTTATGTGGTTATAATCTCATCTCCCAGATCTCCCAGGCAACCTGGCTATTGCACCAGACTGAAGTTCACTGACTTCCAAGGGCATAAGACCCTTGTGGTTTTTTTAAAATCTGCTGATATATCCAAGAGGAAGTCTGGGAAAGAAGTAGGTTAACAGACGTCAGTGTATTATAAGGAGCTTTCTTTCCTATAAACCACTAGCAATCAGGTTGGAGAGATGGGGGAAAATAGAGAGATAAGAGGGAGGGAGAGAAGAAAGCATGCTCGATGTCTCCTATTTATTTTTTCATCTTTTAAAAAAAAGAAAAAAAAAAAGGCAAAACAAAAGAACAAAGGCAAGATTTCCATAGGAAAAAAATATTTTATTTTTTTAAGAACAAATTCAGTTTGAAACAGACGTGGAATGTGATTTTCATAATTTTCATTTTCTGGGAACTAATTGTAATGTGGAACTAAAGCAGATTTCAAACTTATGACGAGCTAGTTTTAAAACAGAACAAAACAAACAAAAACAAAACAAAAAGAATTAAAGAAGAAATTATTTATAACTCAAGCATAATACTGTGTTACTTACAAACTGGACAAAGAAATTCTTAAATAAATATTCATGGTACACAATTTCAGCACAAATATGCGGCAATTTGGCAACGTTTTATACGATTTTTTTTCCTCAATACAGTGCAAAGGGGAATGACACTGCCTTTAAACAAGCTGTAGCTAAATACATTGCAAAATTCAAATTTTATACAAAACATCTTGCTCAGACTTTATAAAAAACCAACATTGCTCTATATACACAATCTGGTTAAGAAAAGCCATTTTTGTCTTGTTTCCTGTGGGTTTTTTAAATTATTATTTAAAAAGGTGAATAAGGCTACTGTAACACCCCAAATCCATATACAGTAAATCTGAACCTATTTACAGCATCTTCACTTAGACATGATGGTGCAAATTCCAAGTTGGGTGACTGGGGATGATCATACAAGCAAGGCATTTACAGTAACTTTTCAAAGCTGGACCAACGTCAAATAAAGGAACAGTTGGTAGATTGTCATAATTCTGCACCAGACACAAAACAGACGCACAGTACATTTTTTTTTTTTTCAATTGGTTGCAGGTTGCTCTTGAGCAATTAGTCTGATTTTTTTTTTTTCCACAGTTTAGTACATAACTGGAATGTAGCAAACTGATGAAACAGATCTCATTTAATAAAAATCAGTATCAGTAAACCCATCATGTCCCTTCCTCCCCCTCCCCCAAAATAAAATCTTAATGACTTACAAGAGAACCTTGTATGGATGGATTCACAGAAAGGAAGGGTTGTTGAAAAGAATTACATATGTACTGTAGTTAGTCACCATGGTAACCTTCCACAGAACCATGGGTTGGCATTTTTTTGTTTTGTTTCTCTCTTTTGGACCAACATCCCAGCATCATTTTCAGGTTCAGGAAACAGAGAGAGCGATCACTTCTATGACAGATTTTTTTTTTTAATTTTTTTTTTTAATTATTTTTTTCAGGCGCTCACTGAAGGTCTGAGAACCCCAAAATGCTGTTGCTACATTTTCTTTCCAAATCAGAAAGCAAAGTGTTACCATAGTAACATGACTACGTTAGAAATGTCTATTTGCATAGCACATATAAAAGTAGAGTTTTTTTATTTCCTCCCTAGGGTGGGAGCTTTAGGGGAACAGCCACGCTAAAGAGAAAACTTTAACCTGAAAAGCCCCTTTACGAACCTCAATGAAATCTACAGAACACATTAGCCCATAAGGCAAGGGAAAACACAACATAGAAAATAAATGCCGGCACATCTTGGCATTGTTAAATACGTGACGCTGTAACATTGATTACCTGATATTCTGGTCCTTATCTTTACTAGTTTTCTCTTATTAGATGCTTTGGATTTAAATTTTTTTTTAATATGCTCTCGTTATTTGATGGTTGATTTTTTACCCAGAAGCAGCTGTGGTTTTTTTAATGTATATATATATGCATATATAAACATATATATGTGTGCATACACATACATACACACACTCACATATATATATGTGAAACGATGACAAGTTAAGACTATTTAATTGCCGCAAACAAATTTCACATCTTCTGGTGTGTAGATTCTGTGCAATCTCAAAGTATATATTAGTAAAAAAAGCAAACCAAAACAAAAAGGACGAACGAATGAAAGAAAAACTCTCACTTTATATCCCTTGTGTTCTATATATCTATTATAAATAAGACATAGTTTCCTCCTCCGTCTCAGTGTCATAATTTATTTTATTCTTACAGACTGCAAGAGTTTCGCCATATGTGCTTTAACTTTGCAACAGAGCACCAATGAACTGCTGTGTCAGTCACAGTACCTACACTCGCTGTGCAGGGACAGCACTACAAAAACCAAAGTGTCAAAAGGCTCAGTGAGAAAGAAATTCTGGCTTATTTTTAGAGATGAGAAAGTGTTTGGTTGTTTTTTTTTTCCCCACAACTTTACCAATGGTAGAATGACAGCTCATTTGACCCATTGGCTTATAATCATCTTGGTCAGATTTGGCTTTCTGCTGTATTCTTAAATGCTTTCCCTGTGCTGAGTATAATGTGATAGTATAGCAGCTGAGTCTGCTTAAAAATCATCCAAAGCAGACTACATTTTCTCTACAGCTTCAAAGCTGTGTATTTTATTGCCAGTACCACAACAGCCCTGCCCTAATATATCCTCAGTGGCCTGCTATTGTTTTGTCCTCTCTAAGCTTCTTCACTTACTAACAATACCCCTTTTTTCTACTGTATTGAAGATACTATTTTGTTTCTGCACACTGGTATTGGATAACCATGAATTCCTTCAAATGCAGCCCTAATCCACTGCGTGTGTTACTGTGTCTCCTATCTGCCTCTTCAAACTTAGCATACCAAAGTGCTGTGCTACCTAAATGTCTTTTTTTTTTTTTTTTTTTTTTTTTTTTTTTTTTTTTTTTTTTTTTCTTCCCAGCTTCTATTTTTGAGGCAGTAGTATTCAATTGCAACTGCAGTCAGCCCTTCAATCCACCACCCAGTCCTGCTCTTGACTTTGTTGTCATCCTAACTTTTTGGCTGGAAGGCTCCTTACTATCAAACAAAATTTCTATAAATGCATTACCCATTCAAGTGAGGCTGCTGTAGCAGATGGATGGAGCGTGGATCTCCAAACATTAATGTTCCATTAGTGATTCAGGAGGTGGAGTGAAAGGAAATCTTATGTGAAGGATGGCAGAGCCCCGGATAACAGAAACAAATGGAACAGTGATGGACTAAACACAAGAGAACTTTAACAAGTCTTACTTAGACACCAAGGTCTCTGTGACAAATCCATTACACACTGAGAGAGACACACAAAAGTCAGAAGATTGCATTTCAAGCTTGATATATCCTAGAGCACCTTCCTAGGATGCCTAAAGCTATTAACATCCATGGATCACTCCATCTTCCCTTGGCTTTTGTACATGCCTGAATGCCTGCAGCACATGGCTTTGAGGATGATGAATGTAACAAAAGTACAGCAATCAGAATGGGCATCTTCTATGTAAAAGTCTTCCAGCTTTTAGTGAATACTTATTCACTGAGATAGGAATTCTACAGACTAGGTAAGCTGTCCAGCTCGTGTTGGCTCCCGGAGAAAGAGCTGTCGCCTTCTTCCCCCCTGTGCTTGAGTCAATGCTTGTGCACAAGGCGTCATCACAAACTCCAACAGAAAGCGTTTGACCAGTGAGTTTCCTCTACGACTCAACTGTACCACAGAGTTGGCTGTGTGTTTCTCAGACCTTGTAATAAATGTTTGCTGGGCTCTGAGGAGGCATCTCTTGAACTATGTACACCGGATGTCCATAGTCGCCACTGACCTTTTCATAGTGGGGGCAAAAGACACTGTCTGCAGTCCTTAGAGGAATGATAATGTCACTGGGCTCAGAACCATTGTTGTTGCCACTGCGTTTTGGGGTGGCTAATGTACTAAGTGAGAGAGTTGTGGTGTGTTGCGGGGAATGCTTCCTGTGTCTTCTCCGGTACTTCAACAAAAGAACCACCAAAGTGATGATGATGACGATGAAAATGATGCACCCTGATGCAATCCCTGCAAATAAGGCCACCTCTGAACCCAGTATACTGGAATGCCCAGCCTTACTGCCATCTGTGCTAGATCCTGAAAAGAACAGAAATACAACAGACAAAAGTTATTGCCATCCTGTGATCCATTTACGCTGCTTAAAAATGTGTAGAGTAAGCAAGACTGGAAGAATTAACTGACAGCTAAACTTTGACAGACCAATTACCCTGTTAGATAGTTAAATGCAAACAGCCGAAGTCAGCAATCAATATTAAACAAGACTTTGTGTCTGCTGGTCTCACTTTGTGCTGCTCCTGAACCACCCCGTTTCATACATCATCATCCATCAGCAGTGAGGGCCAGCACTGACAAGGCAGCCTTTGACACACACAGCATCTTTTCACAGATGCTGACCAGCCCTGGGAAGCAGAAAGGGATCGGATAGGACTGCGAGGGGAAAATGACACAGGGAAATGACAATTCTCAGGACAACTGGCACTGTTCAGTGTCACACTGTTCTGCTATTTTATGTTTCTCATATTGATTTAAGTTAAACCGTCCTTAGTGCCTCTTCACATGGACTCCTCTTGCTCACACATTAAAGAAAGGAGCTTGAGGCAGCTGTGGGAGAGAGGTAAAATGGCAATGGCATACATCTGTTTGTATTAACTTACATTTTCTTAAAAGAAAACCACATAATGCATTTGGTACTCATGAAAAAGTGCTGAGTTGCCTGTTGAGTATCTGCCGCCATCACACCATTGTGCTAGTTGTCACAAAAATGAATGCTCACTTGACACTGTTTCACTTGAGAATTAGAACTGACTTCCCTCTCTCGATGCTCACTGACAGGTAGAAAATGCTGCAGATGCTATGTCCACGTAACTGTGAACTTCTCCTACTGATAACTCTGCAGGAAATGGCTGAAGCCATCGCAGCGACTGCCACATCAAAGATTCATTCGCCCAGTAACTAATAACAGAGCTAGGAAGGAAAACCTGCAGCCATTTTCAGGAACCCCAGAATCAACTGTCAAGAAGTTTTGCTTTCTAGCATTTCCAAATCACCGAATTTTCTTCCGGAGACCTTGGGTCTTAAGAGGTAGGATTTTTCTTGTTCACCTAATGTATGAAATGCATCCTGAAGTTACTTGTTTGGAACCATCTGTTTACCTTGTTTAGGTAATTATTTTTAAAGATTAATTCTTAAAATTTAGTGAAAGATCAGCTATTCATATGTAGACTTTATATGGTCAGTTAAAGGATCAGGTTATTAATTATAGATGTCTTGAAATAAACTTTATAAATGGCTGTCGAGAACTACTTGATAATGTATTATCCGGGAAGAGAAAGACAGAAAGACTTGCTCATCTGCCAGAGTACTAAATGTAAAGCAGCATTTACCATCGTAAAGCCGCTTAGCAAATGTCCTATCCAAAAACTTTCCTGTAAATGAGTGATATTCTCACAAGACATAATTAACTTCTACTGTAGAGTGGAAGAGGGGAGAAAGCAGCTGTTGCCAAAACTTGCAGCTCCCAGCTCTATCCACCAGAGCATCAGAACTGGCTTTTGCTTCACATTAGTATGAAAACATAGCTTTTTCTGGCATTTTAATGGTAAAACATAATGTGTTTGGGGACAAAGGAGGACACTCCACCAGAGTGCCATCCCAGGCATGAGCCCTGCCGCAACCTACCTGAATGGTCCTTCACGAAGGGGCTGGTGGTGGAACTCTTCCCGTTGGTGCCAGCTTCCTGCTCAGGGCGCTTGGTGGGATCTGTGTGCCGGGGTGGCCCTGCTGAGTTGGGATCTGGGGGAGAGAAAGACGACTCATGCAGCTTTGGCACTTGATTGTACAGAGACTTATAAGCCGGCTCTAGATACCTCATGAGACACAAATGGTTTTGAACAGAAGAATCTTTATGCGAAAGACTGGCAGATACAAGAACGTAATTTTCCTTTTAAAGCAAAATGATTATGTTAGTTATTTCAGAGATTTAAATTGTGAGGCCATCAGCAGAAAGTATAGGGACTCCTGTAATTGGCAAGAAAAGCTTTGCAGATGACATTTCAGTCTAACTAAGGAAGCTGATTGACTACTAAACCAACTTCTACTTAGAAGAATAATTCTTTCTTCCTGCACAATAGGTTATCTATATATGAAAAGAGACAATGAACAAAAACCTCTCTGTAATCAGAATTCATAACAAGCAAACTATAGAAATATTAGCTTCCCTCCTTTCATGTATTTTAAGTAATTTTGAACAGCAGAGTTATGGCTTTTGTTTTCAAAATAAAAATAAAAATGACTGAAACACACTACTCCCAGGTGACCTTTCCTTCTAGGGATTTCTCCAGTGAAGAGATCTTATTATGCTAACCCTCCTCCTGTATAAAACTGTCAGTAGCCGAAGAAGAGAAAATAGGTTTTGCTTTCAGACTACAAGGGAGGAATGACCATGCTAGACTCCGTTGGCTCTCTGCGCTACGCTGCTTAAAGAAGCCTGAAAACTAAAAGGACACTGAGACTGATCAAAGTGATTTCAATGGAACAGCAGATGGTCTTTACCTTGTCCAACTTTCATGAGGATCTTCATGGTTTTTGTCTGGCACACCCCTCCCTCCTGGTTATCCAGGCCCTCCAAAGACCCATTTGATGTTGCTGATTGAAAATAAAAGAAAAATAAAAATAAATAAAAATAAATAAAAACCAGGAAATCAACAGGCAAAGTGATGTGAACATGAGTGTTTGAAACAAGAAATCTTTCAATCTACCAGGACCTGTTCTTGCTGCTCAGGCTGACCTATGGGAAAGTTGTGAAATGTTGAAAGCCAAAGGAATGAATACATCAGTAAGCCATACAATATATACAAATGGAGGAATGTGTTATCAAGGTGTCAAATTTACCCAGTGACCTTTTTTTCTATGTACAATTGACTGACTGATTGACTGACTTGGGATGAAAACACAGCACCTTGCTAAAAGGTGATGGAGTCAGCTGAAAAGGAAGCCCTAGCAGGCTCAGAGGAGCAGAGCACTGAAAATTCGCCCTTTTTTCCCCCCAACAATATCTTTATAATCACTACATTACACCTGCTTCCTCTATTACAAATCTCCTGCTGGAAGAAGTGAACGCATACAAAAGAACCAGGTGAAAGCTGAGATTCTGCACTGATTGGAAAACCATTTAATATTTTAAAGTACAATCTCACTTTTCTCAGCATTGAGGAGCCTCCACGGGTGTGGGTAGCAGGGGGGAAATACGCTCTATTCTCACTGAAACCTTTTAGCTCGTACAAACAAACGGGTGCTTTCCTCTGTGTTTATATTGTTCCTGCTTATCTAGGTGCTGGCTGGAACCACTGTGTGCCCTGGCACAAGTTGACACTGCAATGTGATTTGAGCACTAAGCACAACTCCCTTGGAGAATCCAGAATGTTGACTCATGGTCTAGGGGTGCGCGGCCGCCGCCACTGCTGCCGGAGCCAGCTGCTGGTTGCGAAACTCCAACAGCTGCTGGAAAACTATTTGGCAGCTCCCCAGGTGCTGGCGTATCAGTGCCATGCTGCACCGTGCCAGGCACGGGCCACAGTGGCAAAGTGGGCACATCTACCAGCAGTGAACTGCAGCTTCACTGCTTAGGAATCGTACCAGAGGTTTTCCCACCCCAGCTGTCCTAGGGGTGGAAATTTCACGATCATTTCTTGGAGCTGTTTAACCAAGGTGCAAAACGCAGGTACAGGCAGATGCATGCAGGTGCACCAGCACCAGGCCACCAGCTGGAGAAGACAAACAGAAAATCGGAGATAACGAAGCTCACTGTTTTGCTGTGGCTATGATGAACTGCTTAAGCAGTACTTCCCTGCCTCTGCCCCTCTCCTTTCAGCTTGCGACCTCATTCAACCAGGGCTTCACACTGTTTGGATCTTTGTTATTAATTCTTGCTCCTTCTCTTTTGCCTTCCTTGGGGATTTTCTTTCAGATGCAGCCTATGTATATTTCCTTTTTGCTTCACAATGTCTTCCTAACCCCATGGCAGTATTTTTCTTGCTCTAATCTTCTCTCTAGCCATAAAGATATAAACCCCATACGGCTGAACCCTGCTTCCTAGCCTTTGATCTACTTCTTGGTTCTATTCTGCTGCTGCCTCTTTTGTGACTAACTGGAATTACAGCCACCATACAAACTTCCCAAATTGTGCTTTCTATTCCTAAATTTCCCTCATACGTGGTCCCTTCCAGTTCCTCCTCTTGTTCCCTCCCCCCTGTTAAAACATTACAATGGCCATAAGTGCAACTACTTCTTTTCTAACTTGCAAAAAGACTTCTTAAAATATAAAAGAGCACAATGAGTAATTTAAGATAAAAGCCAATTTGAAATGTGCCACTGCATTGCCAGGCTCAGAAAATAATGGAGACATATAGTTTTGTTTTCTTTAGGTTTTTTCCAGAGGGAAAAAAAATCAATACTAAGAACCAGTTCTGGACATAAATCAAACGTGTCTTTGCTGAAAGTGTTTTTTATGACCTATTTGCCAATGTACCGGCACAAGGACATGGGAAAAAAAGCAGTAAATAGAAATACCAAGCTGAGCATCAGCTGAAAGTACATCTAATAAACACTGACTTTATCTTGCAGTTTTGGTGATTCTTTGTTTTTTAAACCATGGTGATAGGGGCTCACATCTCCTTAAACACCTTCTACTTGATTTTAGTTGAATAGAATGCTGCTGCTGCTGAACAACAATGCCTTTTTATTCTTTAAAGGCCTATCCATTTAACCCAGAGAGCAGGAGACCTCAGTAAGATGCAGGGGATGTAGTTTGACCTCAGTACAGAATAAGAAAGTAAGACAGCAAAAAGAATGCAAAATTACTTCAAATACAGTCTCCAAATGGGAAGGCCCACATGTACAATGAGTCTGGTTGTGTGCCTACGCAAGCGCAATCTGTCTCGCTTGCTAAAAGAATGCTTTCATAGCTTTGATGTCAGATGAATGAATCTGCAAAAGTATTCACTTTTTCCACAGTTCTTCAAGGGGTTTTCAGAAAGCCTATGTTATAGCTCAGAGTACAGACTGCTATGTCCTGAGGAATGGGGAATTTTCAAAGATGAATATTTCGGTGACAAAGAAAAGTTTCCATCTCAGCTTCTCCCTGTAATTAAACCAACAATTACCTAAGGCCACCGGAGGAAATTATTTTTCAAAATTCATTAAGACTATCGAAATTTAACCTCACATATCCCTAGTGTACCAGGAAGAAAGTGGATAGTTTTAAACACACTGTTTCAAGCTTTGAAAAGCTGCACAGAGAAGAAGTAATCTGGGACATCAGAGAAAACACATTTCATACTGCTAATGTCCCTTGACAGTTCAGTGTGCAGAAGTGAAACAAGGGAGTGAGTACAAACTCCTCAACAACTTGCCTCTGCCTTTCTATACTGATCTCCAAATAAAAATTCTACCTGCTATCATGCAAACTCCTTCGCGAAACTCAGCAGCAAAATGACCCTGTACCTGGAGTTCTTTTCACTCTGTAAAGGGTTGGACCAGATGATATTTAAAGTCCCTTCCAATCCAAACCATTCTACGATGTTATGATTCTATCATGTATATTAAAAATAAAATAAAATAAAAAAATGTCTGCTACAAAGTTTTCAGGGTATAAACACAGAAATGCACAAGTTCCTTGCATTTAAAATGGAAATATGACTCTCTGGAGTGTTTGTATGATCAAATTTTAGACCTTCCATCCAGTTTATTTTTACATACATATACCTAAGAAGTAACAGGCTTGTTTTGTTTTTTTTTATACTTAGTTCTAAATATATATATAGTTCAGAGGCAATGACTCATATGAACTATCATACATGGCCTTGTGCTAAGGCAACTACATACGACTTAAATATTTATATTAATAAACATAATTAATGATTGCTAATATAAAGTTTCTTATGTGTATTATATGTTCTCATGATCCCACACTTTGCTTTATATTAATATAGTAAGACACAGGAAACTAAAAGTACGATGTTGCTAAACAGGTAGAAAAAGATTTGTGTCTTTTTGACAAGATAGGTACTTCAGGTTTTCTGAGACCTGTCCTGTTCCACTGGTGTCTATTGAAAAACTAATATATTATAATATACAATATATTATATAATCTATAAATTATTTTTCAAAATTCATTAAGACTATCGAAATTTAACCTCACATATCCCTAGTGTACCAGGAAGAAAGCGGATAGTTTTAAACACACTGTTTCAAGCTTTGAAAAGCTGCACAGAGAAGAAGTAATCTGGGACATCAGAGAAAACACATTTCATACTGCTAATGTCCCTTGACAGTTCAGTGTGCAGAAGTGAAACAAGGGAGTGAGTACAAACTCCTCAACAACTTGCCTCTGCCTTTCTATACTGATCTCCAAATAAAAATTCTACCTACTATCATGCAAACTCCTTCGCGAAACTCAGCAGCAAAATGACCCTGTACCTGGAGTTCTTTTCACTCTGTAAAGGGTTGGACCAGATGATATTTAAAGTCCCTTCCAATCCAAACCATTCTACGATGTTATGATTCTATCATGTATATTAAAAAAAAAATAAAATAAAAAAATGTCTGCTACAAAGTTTTCAGGGTATAAACACAGAAATGCACAAGTTCCTTGCATTTAAAATGGAAATATGACTCTCTGGAGTGTTTGTATGATCAAATTTTAGACCTTCCATCCAGTTTATTTTTACATACATATACCTAAGAAGTAACAGGCTTGTTTTGTTTTTTTTTATACTTAGTTCTAAATATATATATAGTTCAGAGGCAATGACTCATATGAACTATCATACATGGCCTTGTGCTAAGGCAACTACATACGACTTAAATATTTATATTAATAAACATAATTAATGATTGCTAATATAAAGTTTCTTATGTGTATTATATGTTCTCATGATCCCACACTTTGCTTTATATTAATATAGTAAGACACAGGAAACTAAAAGTACGATGTTGCTAAACAGGTAGAAAAAGATTTGTGTCTTTTTGACAAGATAGGTACTTCAGGTTTTCTGAGACCTGTCCTGTTCCACTGGTGTCTATTGAAAAACTAATATATTATAATATACAATATATTATATAATCTATATGACATATTATATATTATGTATTATTATATGTAAGACCAATATTTACAGTCAAAGGCACTACATTATTCAGTCAAGACATTACCACATCTACAAATAAACACATACAATTGCCCTAAAACTTATTAATTTTAAGACTTTCTGACAAAATGATAAGTTATAAGTAATGTTTGCACCAGTCAGTCAAGAATTGTTTGAGCTCCAAATGAACATGGTATGTCTATACTTGAATACAACAGCAGCTGCTATTTTATAAGGAATATAAGTTTGCTTTTTCAACTTTCAGAAAAACTGACCTCTTACAAAATTATGGTTAAGAGTCTGCTGATGCATTCTCACTTCAGAGAAGCTAGTATGTATTTTCATTTTCATAAAATACTGTCTAACATATAATCTCACTTACACAAGAGGAAATGAAACTATTCAGACCAAAGAATTTCATTACAGCTCTGCCTTCCTTTCATTCTTATGTAAAAAAAAAAAGTAAAAGTATGAACTCATATAAATCAATGTATGATGTTTTACATTTACTTGTTTTTAAAACTTCCCAAGTGTTGTTTACCGAATGAAATGTATTAGTCATAAACGCAGAGACAGGGAAACAGTGAACGAAACAAAGTCAGCTGACACGAATAGTTCCTGGCTATGATTCTTACACAGTCCCCATGGAGAGGAAGTAATATTACATTTTAATATGTCTTCATTTGATTGTTATTACTCTGTCTCCCAGGAGGCCAAGCCACTGCATGGATCTCGGCTGTTTTCAACCTATCAGGTTTGTAACATTGCTCTAATCAGATGGAGAATTAAGCTGCTGGATTTGTGCCTGTATATAGCTTTTCATTCACAAAGAGATTAAAAATGAAGGCACAGTCACAAAAATTCAACTTCCTTCACTCCTAAAAACACACAATACAAAATGAAAAAATGCCATCACCATTATTTAAAATAAAACACCACCAGAATAAGATCTCAGCCTCTTAGTTCTGTCACAATTCTTACCCATACTTTTATGTTTTAGGATTATGAAAAACATTACCTACTTGCAAATTAAATGTCACATCCTTTGAACCAACACAACTTTGTAACACATTTATTTCTGGAGCTTGAATAGGAAATGGACTGCATGGCTGCAGAAATTAATTATAATCATTGTACTTAATTTTCCTGTGAAAACTAAATGGATTTTAAACCACTGACTATAGGAATGAATGACTAATGTCAGCTGGTGGTTGAGGGCAAAATTAGTGTTGCCCCCCCCTTACTGTGCTGGACAGTACATGCCACTTGGCAATGTATCAAAGACACATCATTGATGAGGTCATCAAGAACTAATCGCTGCTGGTGTGGAACTGTTAATAGAAAAATGGGAATTACAGGTTTATTTGGGCAGAACAGTACTGTCCAATAGATTATATATATTTTTTTTCCCTAAATACTTCCTGAATTCATCATCAGAAAACACGCTTCTCAAAATCAGAGCTAAATAAAATCAAATAACCCTACCTATCTCCACTTTTCCTCAGCTGTTCTTAGAAACAGAATGAAAAAGCCTAAACAGCAGCAAAAATCCACAAAAGCTTTAGATCCAACAGTACTATGAAGTTATTCCTAAAGCAAAGCTGCACTTGATCTCATATGCACTCACAGGATTACTAAGCGCATGTAAAGCTTTTGAGGGTTTTTTATTTTATTAAGTAACAGAATACTATTTTGGCCAAGCATTGTGTGTTTGTACTTTGACTGCTTTCATCTGCTTTTGGTCCTTTTAATGACTCTCTTAGTAAAGCACCAAATAAATAATTATTCTTTCCCATAAATTATCTAAATTTATGGGATGGGTTTAAGTACACCAGAAATCACACACTGCAAAGCCACAAATCACAGATCACAAAACAGAGGTTGTTTCTAGACCAGCCAGGGATGAAGAACAAGGCAATTGAGGTAGCAGAAAGAGTTTTTTAATTAAATTACTTTTTTTTTTTTTCCTCTCAGTAGCGATGCCAGATCTTCCTGATGATCTGAAACAACCCAAAAAAAATTGTTCAGGCCACTCACCGAAGAACAGGTAGCTTGGCAAACACTACAATGGGTGAGCTGCAAGTTTTGAGAGAAGATAAATATACTAATTTCAACTACTAGCAACTAACGGTTTACCCTTGCTTGCTGTGACAAAAAATGAAACCAATACTGAAACCTTCCCTTTTCAAAAAAAAAGGAACCATCTTTCAAAATGCAACTATTAGCTGTCCCAAACCGGGACCACAAGGCCTGAAACTTAAACTGCCTGGATTACTGTCAACTTGTTGTCTGTGTTTCTAACTAGAGACTGGAGACCTCTTCTGTTCAGCTCTTTGTGTGTGAATAATAAAACCACATCCCAACCTTTCTACTGTTCTCACATAAACAAAGAAAGAATCTTTAATAAAAAAGATAAAAACCTGATGAATTTGTTTAATTAATACAGGACATGAAACAGTAATGAAAAATATATAAAAATAATTTACTGATAACTCGGCTTTTTTCTAAGATGTCTGTTGTTTTTTTTTATTGGTCCTCCTTGCAAAGTCAGGGTGGCAGCAGAATTTTGAGTTTCTCAACCTAAAGACCATTCAGAAACTCTCATTCTCTCAAGCTTGTTCAACACATTTAGTCAAACTAAGAATTTTTTTCTTAAAGGAAAGCTTATTGAGTGTTTATTAATACTCTTGAAGTCAGCCTTTTTCCCCCTCTATTCACCCATAGGGCAAAACAACGTGAAGGAAATGACCAGAATTATTCCTTCCTCTTTTCCATTTCTCATGCTATTTGTTTTTAAATTAATTCTTGTGTTCTAAGTCTCAGGATTTACATCTAAGCAGGATCTACAACTTACATTCTGCACAGCAAGAAAGCAGCAATGCCCTCCCCAATCAAGCTGAAAGCTGAACAAAATGAAGTAAAATTAAAAAAAAGCAAGCCTTTTCTTGCCTGAAAGAAGGAAAAGGCTCTGCAGTGAAACTTTGTGATTCACTTTTCTAAACACCACTCTTAAATGTATTTTGTCCAAATGTGAACAGTGTGACTTGTGGTATTCTGATGTGATTCATGATATAGAGGTCTTAATATAATTCTCCATAAAATTTTCCACTTGTTTTCCTGTGTCCAGAAAGGGACAGATTTTATTACTGTTTCAATTTTTTTGGGGAAGGACACATGCAAAACAGAGTCAATCAGTCCAGTACTGTAATAAACCTTGGTATATATACCAACTGCTTAATTTCAGGCATACCTCTGGAAATCCAGACTCTCCTTCCTGCATCTCATGTTGTCCAACTGAGAAGGATCACCCACACACTAAAGTTTGCCCCCTTTCCTACACTCAGAATAATTGCCTTAATTCCACAAAGATGTGACACCATACAACAAGAATACAGGTGGTAATAAAAAACCCCTTATGTCAACAAAGATTCCCCATAAACAGAAAAAGAGACAGTGAGCAGGACAGAGTTGGAAATTATAAAAAAACCTGTGAGCTCCAACTGGTATTTGCTGCCTATAATTTAAAAAACAGTACTACGTTTTCTCTGAGTTACGGAATATCACAGCTGAAGTGCACTGAACAGTAAACTATTTGCTGAATTATTATCCATTACAGAAGGTCATAGCATCCACCCACAACAAAACTCTACTTGCTTCACTGCTGTCAAGTGTCCCTTTTTTAAAATTCTCTTGGATGATTTAGAGTGTAAAAAATTAAATAAAAGCATCTCAATACTGTATTCACTATGAATGACAATTTAAGTCTTTCATTACAGTTAAGCATTTCTAAAAGTATTTTAGTTCTATATTTCACATACTTTGAGAAATGTTGTCAGATAATGATCTACCGCACACATGGTTGCCTCTAGTTTACATAAACAAATTACATATTTGTGAGCACTGAAGTAACTGGCAGATGTAAGCCCACTAATTATGATGTATTCAGAGTATATCAGAAAGTTTGCATCTGAAACAGATTACTAGCTAGTTAACTTCACCAACCACAAACAACTATTTTATGTAAGTTCATTCTTTCTCCTGGCACACTACTGGCAAAAGCCAGTGGAATGGATGGGAAGAAATATCTCCCCTCTACCACAGCAAGCTTTGCTTAACAATTCAGCTGAACAGAACTAATAGAATTAGCTAGCATGCAGGTTACACTGATTGTTGCTAATGACAAGCGGGCTTGCTGGAAACAAAAGCAGATGCTTTAACATTAAATGAGGACCTATTTCCTGTATCATACAATCTCAACACTGCTCTTCAGGGATTTTCATCTACCGTGAAAATCTTTCTGGTTTCTGCCTGTAGCACTTGGATAAGAAAGGGTTATAGTTAAAGTTCATATTAAATAACAAACCTCTGGCTCATTCTACTGTCACTAATTGCATGCAATGATATTAATGACCCAGTAATTGCTATACGAGTAGCACTGAAGTGGAAAACATCATTTTGAGGCAGAGTTCAACTCTAGGTGGTAGGATTTCACCAGTGACTGAGTTAATGCCTACTGACAGTTCAGAATATAACACTATAGATGAGAAAATGTGCCAGTCTCATGGTTATAACAGTTTAGGTGGACATGATGTTATTTGCTTTGACCAGAGTCCAGGAGTAACCCCAATAAAGTGCCACAGTCAAGAGTCTGCCCTATAGATGAACCTAATTTCTTTCAGGGGAGATGCTCTGTACTATTACAATCTAGAGCAATTTTCCACATGTTTGCTTCAATAAAAGAATACCTTCATCTCCTGCTTTTACATCAAGAACAACAAAAGTGTGCTTTATTGCAGAACACAAAAAGCTATTTACATCATCTAACTATACTTCAGCAATACAAAGTTTGGCACCTGAGTACTGAGATCAATTATGACTCTACTGGATGACTGTGCATTTGGCAAAGATGATCAGAAGTTAAGCAGTGTTTTGATTGCAGTATGCTTATGTTTGTGTTTAGAACTTTCAAATGCCCACAGAGTAAAACTTAATGAGCGAACACTGCTGAAATAAAGCAATCTGAATTTCCAACACGCTACAGGACCTCTAGCTCAAATACTTGCCATAAGAAATTAAGTGGTGTAGTTTCTTTACAAATTATCCCATTGGCACATCTCGGTCATTTTAAGAAGTCCAATAGGATGGGTATGTTAATACCTCTCATATTTTGAATTTTGAAAGGTCTCCAGAGAGGGGAATTCTCCAGACAGGAGAATGATACTTTAAATAATGACGTTCACAAAGTTCTTAATGTCACTTGAGTTTTATTAGTATAACATTTTTAAGTGGTGGGGTTTGGGGTGTTTTTTGCAACACAAATTTTATCACTGATCTCTCGATGCTGCTACTAAATCTGCTCTGGAAACCTCTGGATGGCAGGTGGAATCGAGTTTCAGTTGGGGCAGGTGGAATTCGAGTTTCATCTGGGGCCAAACACCTGGAAAGCAGCTTTGTAGAAATGGCACGGGGGGTCCTGGTGAACTCCCAAGTTGACCATGAGCCAGTAACATGCCCTTGAAGCAAGTCAGCAGCCTCCTGAGCTGCATTGGGCAGAGCACTGTCAGCAAACAGAGGGAGGTGATCCTTCCCCTCTGCTCAGCACTGGTGAGTCCACAGCTAGGGTGCTGGGTGCAGTCATAGGCTTCCCAGTACAAGACAGATATAGACTGGCAGGATCAAGTCCAGTAAATGCTCATGGAGATGAAAAAGGAACTAGAGCATCTGTGTAAGATTGGTGGCTGAGCACCTGGGAAAAGAAGGTTCAGAGGGATCTTATCAACGTGATTAAATACCTGAGGGGAAGGTAAAGAAGAAAGAGCCAGACTCTTCACAGTGGTGCCTAGAGACAGGACAAGAAGCAATGGGCACAAACTGAAATACAGGGAATGCTGTTTAACCCTGATAATTCATTTTTTTTTTTAATGTGAGGGTGACTGAACACTAGAACAGGTTGTCCAGGTAGGCTGGGGAGTCTCCCCATCCTTGGAGGCATTCAAACCCAGCTGGATACAGTTGTGGACAACTTGCTGCAGCTCAGCCTGCTTGATCAGGGCCTTGAATGGGAGGTTAGACCACCTCCAAAGGTGCTGTCCAAACTCAACCATTCTATGTTCTGCCATCAGCTGCACTGTTGTGGTCTAAATCACTTATGTGCCAACAAGAAATACTTGAAAAACAAATCTGTGTTGGTTTCCCTGGCAGGATTTGGATTCAGACTTCCGTTTCTCTCACAGCACTTCAGTGAGCACATAAGGACAAGTCTGCTGCTGCAGTTTAGGTATTTTTGCTGTCCTCATCTACTGATCAGAAAACTGATAAATCATGCTAATAAACATGTTTTTTTAAACCAGCCTTATCAGCTTAATGTGGACTCTTCTCCAAGAACTGCTCAGACTACCTTAAACCTAATCCTGCTTTGACTCACAGAAATGTTTGCATGATTTCCTTGGAACTGAAAAAAAGCAACTGGAAGACTGCCCATTAGGGCTTAGTTTTACAATCTGATTTATCATAAATAAATCCTGAAATATTCTTCAACCAAAGTTTTCAGGGCTGATTAAAGTCAGGAAAGAAAGTCCAAACTGACATTTATCCCTGTTTTTCAACCATTTTCCACCCTGCTTTTTAGCTAATGCAGTTCTCAGACAAAAGTACATTTCCCTCCAATCCACCTATGTGAAGACTTTTTTAGGCAAACAGTTTCAAGTATTTAAAATATATTTCATTAAAGCCTTTATAAAAGCTTATGCAGTTCCTGATCTTTTATTTAAGGACTTAAAATACTGTAATATGTAGCAGATATAATACAAGCAACTGTATAAATAAAGACTAATCATTCCACTTGATGAGACAAATGCTCATTACCAAACTTAGGTAAAAAAAAGATACCTTTCAGTATGCTGGCACACTTCAAAGTTTCACTTTAGACAGATACTTCTCTCAAAGCAAGGCATGTCTGCCCAGTACACACGCCCCTGATTTAAACAGTTACTCATACCCTGCAAATAAACCATAACATAAACACTCTTATTCTGCATATATCCCTCTTAAGGATGCATGTGTAAATCTTAAGGATGTATATACCTTGTAGAAGATCAGGGTTTAAGCTGTTTTTTTGCAAAGCACTTCAGGTGTCCCTTTACTGTTGATAGCATATGTATAAAGACTTGTGAGAATATTGTATCTTTCTTGGTGAATGTACTGCATCTCTGGTATTTATAAATTGTTTATGAGGAACTAAAAAAATGAGAAAAATAAATACAGACTAAAAATATTCAACAGCTTCCTATGAAATTTAAAAATGTGTTTAATTCATGAGTATTTCCTGAAAAATTCTTTCTTCCAGTCTGAGCAATCATTCTTCATTTTTATCTTTTTCCATATCTATTTGGAGTACTTAGGGGTGTGGGGGAGGATAAATGTATTTCTTCACAAGATGCCATCAATTAACAAACTGAGCATTCCTGTATTTCATTTCATTTCCTTAGGAACAGAGAAATAATAACAAATTTTCTGCTGAACTATCTCTGTCTACTTTAAAGGAGATAAACAGCTGATATGGCCTAGGTAATGGCAGCAAATATGAACAAAGTCCATCCACCTAAAATAGCCTTATTCTCTTACAAGACCTGTGTGGTCTGGGACAAATCCCCAAAGGACCATGACTCCATTAATCCTGTAGGTCTTAGACTCTTGTTAGAAATCTGAAGCTGCACAGTGATATTTTTTATTTTTTTTTACCTTCAATAATATTTGTATGAGCTGCATTTATATTTAATTCCACAAGAGCTAAGAGGTAGTGCCGATACATCCCTTAAAAGACTCTCAGCAAAGTCAAAGACTGACCTCTGGATATAATTTTACCCTAAGAAGAAAATAATTTATCTAATTTTCTGAGGAAGGAGAAGGGGAAAGGAAACAAAAAATGTAATCTCTGTACAACTGGAATTGGGGCTGCTATTATGACACAGGCTTTCATTAACACTGCGACCACCAAAAAATAAATAACAATAGATTCCTGGACCACGAAGTCTTTAACAAAAGGATGGAAAATGTCTTTGTTGAAAAAGAAATGGAATGGAAATTCTGATACAGTTTTGTCCCAGTTTTAGCTAGTTCAGAACCAACCTCCAAACCAAGAAAAACCTACTTTCCTTTATGGTAGCTCTCACTAGGTGTTTGGGAGGTTGCAAGGGGGCTGCAGACTGAAGGCTGCCTCAAGAGAGGTGTCAGAATGCCCAGCCAGCCCGATTAGCCAGTGCTTAAACTGTCTGGTCAGAATACTAAAATAACATTTTAATACAAATCTATTTGGCCACGCAAAGAGATTTATTCTTCCCAGCTGGGCGGTATTTCAGGGCACAATCTATACTGTCCTTTAATGTGTTCTTCCTCAGACAGTTATTGCCCCTTAATTGTAACAGAATGACAAAGTGAAAACATAAAAAGCCTTGTGAGTTTTTTCAAACTCAGTTAATGCTAAAGTTTCAGAATTACTGTTTTGATTTTAAAAGCCACGGCACTATTAGAAGAGTTAACCAAAACACAGTGCTGTTAGCCAGTGTAAACCTTTAAATCAGTCAGGGATCAAACTTATATTATATATATGCTTTTTTATTTAAGCCAGAGGCCAATTTTGTAAATGATCACTCGAAAAAAAGTTAAATAATAATTAAAAAAAATAAATAAGGAGAGCTGAGTATTCCATTTTGCCAATGTCAAAGCCAGTGAGCATCATTAGCTCAGCAAGCTTGGCTAATGGGGCCATAGGCAGAGCAAGCTTTTTAAGAACAACTCTTTCTAGGACCATTCTGTAGCCCCTTCCTATGTCTTGAGCCATTCTTTTACAAATTTTCAACAGGTGAAGATTTCATTGCAGGTGACTTATTTTTTTAATGCTGATGATACCAGCTCATGATCTTCATTTTACTTATGCAAAAGAACAGATGAAGTGAACAGAGTACGTGCTTGCTTGGCCAAACTATCTAAGGAGCGTAGTGACAGCTCGAAGGCAAGTGGCACTGCTCCCTTCCCTCTGGCACAGCTTCTCACAGGCTTCCCCAGGGTGCTCCCTCAGTGCAAACCCAGTGGACCAACGTGCTCCCTGTGCCCTCTGACTGAAGGCCAAGTTTGTTGGGAAAGGTTCAGGACAACTCCTGTTCAACAAAAGTAAATATTTTTTGGTGTATTATATATGCTTGTACTACACCAACACATCTTGCTCCCATAGACGCACCTGAGAGAAATTCTTCAGCAGTTACACCATGACCCAAATACTTGCAGATCAGTTCCCTAGTATCGAGAAGATACTCATGGCTCATTCTGAGCAATCCACAACAGCATAAAATTATACTTCGCTCCCTAACAATGCAAAGACATAAAAAGACTTCTAATGCAAACATCAGAGTTGCAAATCTGCACACCCTTCTGCTTCACTTTGCCCTCTGCACAGATATTTATGTTGTTGGGTATGATGAATCTTCCCTCATGCATCTAAATAAGGGTTCCTTAGAGACTTACGATATGTTAACTAAATGGTCGCATATTTTAGGATAATCTAACATTAATACTTCTGAGATCACAAGTACATTTGACCTTCTCCAGTTCTACTGAAAAGAAATCAGATAACTGGAGGAAAATGAATCTATTAATTTCCCAGGAACCAAAAATTGATGATAGCAAGAAAAAGAAAAGCAAGGACACTCTGTTACATCATTTATTCACTTTCACAATACCATTCAGTATCATCTTTCCAAGTACTGTTGTTCAGAGAATTAACTCTTTTAATCCTGATACTCATACTAAAGATATCTTGCCAAGAAATGGATTAGATTATTTTTGGACTAAAGTACCACTCAGTGGGAAAGGAGGCTTCAGAAACTCATCCATGTTTCTTTTTAAAAAAATTACAAATTGTGGAATGAGAAAAGTTGCTTTTTTTATAGCTTAGACCTAGGAAACTAATGAGTAGAAAAGATCTCCTCCTGCTATACCTATCATAAATACATCTGGATAATACAAAAATTACGGCTTGAAGAATTCCTGCACAATCACATTTCCCTAAAGGTGCACAGGGTTCAGGAAGCTGCTTCATCCTGTTTTGTTACTCCTCATTCCAATATGACTAAACCCCTAATCTGAATAGAGATTTTACTGTTTAATACAGCTCCACATACCACATTTTATTACCTTAGAAAAACAAACCATGTTTTAAAATAATGGCAAGATGACAAAGGTACGTGACGATGCACAAAACATTTAAAGGGCTGGCTACAGCCTGTCAGCATAAACAGCATGAGATGAGGCTGCAGATGCAGCCATAGTGACGACTGCAAAGATGCTGGGGCTCAGTAAACTCATCTCAGGTTTGTTTGATGCCTCTTAGTGAAAGGAATACAAGATGCTAAAATACTTTGAAATCAAAGGTGGCACACAAAATGCATTGCAGCCTTTACTTGATAGTAATCCCACCCCTCCAAAAAAACCCCCAGCAAATCAAGACAAAATTCAAAACCCCCAAACAAGAAAGAGAGTGAGAGAGAAACGGGGCGAGGAAGCAGTATCAGTCAGTGGGAAACCCAGTGCACTTCCCTTTCAGGACTGAGCACACCTGCTAAATTACAGGTCTGGCAATAGGGATGTAAGCAAACAATTTACTGCCCTATTTGCATACATGATTAAGTTATATTATATTACTTATAAAGTTGACATTAAACATCCTGACTACCAGAACTTGCATCTGACAAGGCTGCCTCAGATCATGAGTTTCTAAACATAAACTGTTAAAATCCTATCTAGCTCCAGTATCTCTGCAAAATGGTGTCCTAGCTGAACCCTGGCCTAGTTTTCTACCCCTCTTAGTGTTTTTGAGATCAACATCACTGAGTTCATTGTTTCTCCCTGAATGACAGAAATTCAAGAGTTTTATTTAGCTTCAGGATGGCTCGGTTTCCAGGGTTTGGATTTTTTTTGTCTGACCTATTAAAATGGTGCATCTCAGTTAGTATGCTAGCAATATAGTGATAAATTAGTCATTCGTTTATGCCAAAATGAGCACGGAAAGTAATATCCTAAGGCACTCTAGTATTACTGCAAGGCCAGTGTGACTTTTGAGGCTTAGCAAGTTCTTTCAACCAAACTATACTGTAATCTTCCAAGAAATGTAATGTCTATTATGGCTTATTGCTGTAATGAAATAATTATACAAAACTAATGAAAACGAGACATATTTAATAATTCTCTGGGTAAATCCATGACATAGCTATGACAGAACTGACAGGGTAGCAGAAAGCTCCATTTGTGCCCATAGTTTTCAGGTAATAATTGCAATAATGCCATTTGTTCCCCTATAGCTGGTCTGCTGTGCATGTTTTTAAATGCAGCACTAAATACTGAACAAATTTTATCATTAAAGCAAACTATTCAAGCACGGTCATTTTTATGCTACACATTTTCATCAGATTTACAGACAACTATCTCTCAGAATCTAATCTTGCAGCTTTTACCCTGGTAAATCTCACTGGATTTCAGTGGGAGGTTTGTCAAAGTTAAATGATGTGTAAGTGACATTAGGTTTATATATACCCCCTGATTAAACAGAGAAAGCACCTATCTTACGTGATCTTTTCTGTCAAGCCCTAGAAGCCAAAAAATGTTGTTTTATTATCTCCCAAAACTGCTACTTAGTAATTTCTACATTTAATATTTAATACAGTAAATTCTTACTTGCAACCTGTTTTATATACCATGTGTACCATTATGAATGTAACAGAAGTGAGCATTAATTCATATTAAAGGCATTTCCATTTTAAAAGTACTTGCATAAAACACTGGTAAAATTACCAATATTTTTATCTAAGAAATTAAAACAATATTTAGAGTGGCAGACATTATATGAAATATCAGCCCTCCAGTTTTCAAGAAGGTGGTAGAAACGACACACCAGTATCTTACTTCATTGCAACTGCCAGAAAGCCAATGCACAGAATTTGTCCATCTCCTAACAACTGACCTTCCTTTCTCAAGACTTCAAAAGTCCCCAGGGGCCCCACAGGCCATAGTATTACAATGACAAAAGCTAAGCTAATGTAAATTGTTGTTGTACTGGAGGTCTCAACGAATGCTAACTCCTGATTCACATAATTAAATTTACACATCGTAAGTAATTTGAATCACTTAACACAGTGGCTACCTCCAGACTCACTTTCAGCCATAAATCCCTTGCCAGACTAAAACTTAAAACAAAGTTGGACACAGGCCTGCATCACACACATTCTTTTTACAAGTCCAGGGCTATGAAAAAGGACGAAACTCAAGATCATCCTAGTCCAGGTTTTGCACAAAAACCTACCAACTACTCTATAGACACAGTTGGCAGCTAGGCTTGCAGGGAAACTACACTGTCCAAGTTGGCACCAAAGAGGAAAAAAGGTCACTACAGGAGTCCCTGGACCATTTGGAGGAGTGGCCAGCCATCTCATGTAGGATGCCTCAGCTCAGAATGGCAGGGCCACCCTGCTCCCAACTCCTGGCATAAAGGAAGCCAAGGGCAAAGTCAATACCATGGCACATCACCAGAGCTGCAAACAGGAAACACATTACACTTCAGCTGCACACAAATTTCAAGGTGAATACAGGGGACAATTCTGTGCACAAAAGAAGCCCCTTACAGTAATACAAGTACAATCTGATTTGGTTCACACAAACCAAGTCAAAAAAAAAGAGACAGAAGACCCATAGAAATCAGAAATAATGGTGAAAATATGCTGGCAAAAAAAAATTTAAGAGAAAGAAATACAAGCCCATTTACATCCTTCTTAGTATTCTTATAAAGTACAAGACAACATACAAGAGAACAAACATACATTATAAAGAATGAACAATTGAAATCTTGAACTTACATATGACATAATAGTCTTTGTTCTTCTGAAATTCCAGGCCCCAGAGATTAGGACTGAACTCTTGAAACTTGATAGTAAACTTAACATCTTGATCCGGCTTGGCACAGTTGAGTAGAGGTGTATTGTCCTTTTTAATAGCACAGCTATCTGCTTGGTCTTTATCAACCATGTAGACCTTATAATATTCATACTGGCCAACAGTTTTAGAGTCCACCTTTGGGCATATAATATCCAGTTTGTCTCCTATCTGTGGATATAGTACCAATCCTTGTCCAGGAAGGAATCTAAAACAGAGAAAAATAAAGGGGGGAGAAGAGAGAAAAAATGGGAAAATATAAGACACTTGATAAAATCTCGTCCAGAAAAGTAGCAATTGCTGTGGACAAAAAAGAACAAACAGTTTCCAAAACCAAAATGACAGAGTAAGCAAACCAGATTTTAACAGTTTGGGCCTCAATTTAATATCAACAAGATGTTTGTTTAAATCTTGGAAATTACAGATGGATTGAGTCTTATAGTCATTATCCCAGTTTTGGGAACTCTTACTAGGGTTTATGTGTCTGGCAGGCACAGCTCTTTCTTTCACATTTGGTATTTACAGGAGCTAGTATGTTGGATCGGCTACACTCCTGCTGTTTTTTCTGCTTTGGTAACATTTCTAGTTTTCTTGCACATATTTTGCTAATTTTGGACATGTGAGAATGACAAGAAAAATCCTGTGCAACCCTGAGCAGCCATGTCATCAAGAAAACATCTTAGACTTAAGAGTTAACAACATACTAAGATGTTGATTGATATAAATAAAAGGAACATCAGCCACTCACCAGGATCATCCTTATAGACCCAGGGTGGACAGAGATCTACCTGACCCAAGGAACCCACATGCTTCTGATAAAACACTATTCCAAGACACTGTGACAGATACACTACAATGATTTCTTCTCTTCATGAAGTCCACCATGACCATCATTATTTTAGCTCTTTTTGTCTTTCTTGTGCTACAAGTGAAATGTGTGTGTGTGCTTTTGCCTTAGTATAGATGAAGACATCTTACACAAACTGGCAGTGAGCTTTAATCTTTGAGATTAGACTAGACATTGTAGCTTTCTTACTCGTATTAATTTACAGGCAAATTTCACTGCTTCCCACAAAAGAAAAATATAAATAATTACTTATATTATCAATTCATCCACCATATGAAGAGACTTGTTCTCAGAATGACAAAAGCCACAGCAGGTTTGTTTATTATTTCTCTCCTAAAGATATATTTGTTCCAATTAAGGCCAAGAAGTGTGTGATTTAGAAATAGAGCAAATGACACAATGTCCTTGAATGCAGAGACCTAAAAGCCTGACTTTCTTTCCTCTTTCTCCTGTCTGCCAGCCTTTTCCAGAGATTTTCCTTAATGGAGAATTGGCCCGAAAAAATGACTGAAACAACTGCTGCCTAATGAACACCCTTCTCCAAGTGCTAGTATTTAAAAAGCACACGTAGTAAAGCTGGCTTTTTCAGAGGCAGCCTTCCTGGAAACTTTAAATTAAGAGTATTAAGGCCAAAGCAGAACAAAGGTGGAGGCGCTGGTAACCTACAGCCCCTGGCTTGGCTAAGGGAGCCCAGCCTACCAGCACACAGTAGTACTGGGGGAGAACTTAGTACGAGAGAAAGGATGATGCGACACCCCAAATTTCTAATCCACTGTTTACAACCACTTGCTCCCACACAATGCAAGTTTATGATCTGTGTTAATTGAGCCGGATTATTTGCACTCACAAAGCCTGTGTAAGAAATATTTGTTGTGAAGCAGGATAAAGACACGTAATTACAGAGCTAGGGAAAAAGAACAATGAAATGTTATGGCAAGAAAAGCAACTGTTGATGTATAAATCACAGCACTCTTTTGTGTTGTGCTGTGTAATTTCCAGACTACAGAGACTAGGCTTGGCCATGGCTGTTCAAGCTGAGACGCACTGGAGATGGGGCAAAATTGTGATGCCTCCTCCTCCAGTTTTCAGACACACCAAAGAAATAAGGTGACTACCATCTCCTGAAAGCCAAAATGGTAAAACAAATTGAAAGGTGGAAACACATCTTCCTTGTAGTCACCAGCCTGGTGAGGGACGATAGAGGGAGAGGCCAGCTCTGCAAGGGTGCAGAAATCGTGGGAGGAAGATCCCAGCCAGTAAACATTCCCAAGGGAGCAGCACAGATCCTGACTCACACTTTCTTCTGGGATCAACTCTGACGAGGCAGAGGGAAAGGGATAGAGTTTCTGAGCCAACCTCAGTCAACTACAAGCAACTTTACTGCTTTGTCTGACCACAGCCCCATTTATTTAATCATATTCCCCCGTTTGCATGCCAAGACAAAGGCTGGTCACTGGATGATCCTACTGCTGTAAGTATTTCTTCTTGCCAGTAATTCTTCTTCACGTAATGGGAATGTGAATATGAAGCAGGTGGTATTTCTGGATCTTTGTTTTTAAATTAATCAGCTTACATTCCCAGGCGTAATAAATATTACATTAGTAAGGTTAGAAACACACATCTGTCATTATCAATAATACCACCTAAAAGCTGCCCTGAAAAAAACAAAAAACACTGACTCTTATTTTAGATTTTGTGTATATATATGTAATGAAGCAGCAGCAGTATATGCTCTCCAAGCAAACTCTGATCGCAAACAGGATGGGTTCAGAGACAGCATGCCAGGCAATCCTCAGGAACAGCTCCTGGAAAGCAAGCTCACTTGTGTGCCCCGGTTAAGTAGACAGGAATTGCCCCATAAAAGGTAAAGGACAGAACCGCCCCCAACAGACAGCTAAAACACATTTTACAAGAGCTTTAAACCGACACACTCGTTAGACTTTACGGCAGGGGAATATTCTTGCCGTGGCTCTGAAGTCTGTACAGTTTGAGACCTAAACTCGGTAAATCTCCTTCCACTTGAGTTTCTGAACTTGTAGGATCTAACACTGATGGGATTAGGAAAGAAAAAAGGCTGAAAATGAAAGGATTAATTTGAGAACTTGATTGTATTGAATTTTTTTTCCAGTTTGCAGCTTTAACCGTGACCTTTACGAGCAAGATATTTTTCCAATTTACTCTTCTTTTTTTCTTATAACAATAAAGCACAAAATACGGATGGAGAGAATAAAAGTTTTACCTCATGCATTTCAGTTCAACCACAAAATTTACTGTGACTGATTAGCAGTAGGCATGATTATTGTCCCTGCATTTGTGTAATGCTTTTGCTGCTGTATTTTCATAAAGACTCAAAATAATCATTTGCTGGGTACTAAGCGTTTTCTGAAACTATTTATTAAATGTCAGGAGGATTATGACTACTGTTTTATGATGTTATTTTTTTAAACCTTGTATCTTGAAAGAAAAAAGGACAATGTGCATTCAGCCATGGTAGAGGTTAACAAAAACTTCAGGATTAATCCTGAACCTTTCATTTTGGCAAGTGCTGATGTAGCTTTAAGCATTCTAGGGTAGCACCAACACTTACGAAATGTTTGCAGGATGGCATCTGTAAAAATCAAATTAATGAACTGGCTTTAAAAGTCTCATCAGAATGTGCCTTCAGCTAATTAAAAAACATTTTTTATTTTTGCCCAAACAGAAATATAAAAATGATGGAGCATGAGGTTTTCAGAATCGTGTGACTGATTCAAGGAGGCTGCATTGCTCCAGTGGTTGCTTGGGACAGTGAAACTCTCTTTGAGCCATCAGGATAGCAACAGCCCTGGAACCATGGCCTTCTATAAAAAGCTAACTCTCAAGACTTTCTGTTTTCAGCTCTGTTTTTTACTTGGAAACCTGCATACCAATACAGGCAACTGTACTTCAACAGAAACTTGGGAGAAAAGCTTAGTGAGCTTCCCAACTCATTTCTGTCATCAGTCAGATACAGTGAGACTAGCGCATTCAAATAAACTTGCTCACAATCAATAATCGTAGTGCTTACTGTGAGAAGCCACAGAAAAATATATTGAGTACATTAAAAGCTCTACAATTAAATTTATACACCTTCTGACACTTTTGGATACAGACAGCATTTTTACTGTCAGCCCAAAACTGGTGCACTGTGCGTGACTTCTGACATCTTTGCAAAGCCCATGGATGTGAATTCCTCCCACACATCCAACTAGTCATGCAACTTATCAAGTAACAGCAACATGCAGACCTCCCAAAACTTTTAAAAAGTAAGTCATAACATGACATAAGAACAGAAAATAGGAAAAGAGTAGCCTGTTCCCCACTCCCACCAATGTTACAGCCATTTTATGGACCACACTTCTTTTAAGGCCCAGCAGTTCCAGGCACTAATGTACCCTTATTGGTCAAAGTCTTAGAGAAGTTATATTTTATTTTTAAATTTTACAAAAATAAAATTTATATCATACATGGTTTAAAACTAATTTCTTAAGATTCTATTTGTTTAAAGAAACTTGGTACACTGAACCTTTTTACAAAGGAGTTTTCCTGAATAACTAAACCTACCTCATTTTGTAACAGTAAACTCTAAAAAAATGTACAACTTTATATATCAGCACTTTTTCACTGAGAATATTATTTTACTCCTATAAAGATGTTTCTCAAACTGAAAAATTATAGAAAGAAAATTCTTAGAGAAATAAATTATTAAGGTTTTGTTAATCAATACTGACTGACGTAAAAAAATGTGTCCTCATGCTTTTCCCAACTTGCAAAACTATGTATATAGACATATGCAATAAATATATACATGCACACTTAGCTTTAACTATATCCTAGTAATTATAAAATAAATACAATTTTAGAAAGCGTGTTAGCACTTGTTGAGAGTCTTGTATATTTAACTGGGAAAACAGTGCCAAATTTTTGTGCTTTAATACCATACCTGAACTAAGTGGTGTAGGCAGTTAGCTTCAAATTAATGTAACAAAAATAACCCTAAAAATGTGAACAATCAGGATGCTTCTTAAAATGCAGCCTGAAACCTTCTGTTGGGGAATCCTATCCACTTAACTTTATGAAATTTAACTACCAGCTTGACTATAAAGTTATTAATTGAAAAGTTTTATTAAGGAAATGTCATTAATACTAATAACACAGCATGTTAGTCCGTTACTTGTATGAGTGCAAACTGAAACAGAATACAGAATAGCATTCCATGTACAAGTCCCTCCTGTTTAGAAAGAATTGTTATTAAACAGTATTTGTATTAATCAACTGACTTTTGGGAAAATAACAACATTCATATTTCTAATATAATTTGGAAAAATATTTAAGCAAAGCAAAAGTCCTACCAGCTTGATGCAAAGCAAACAAAAGTTCCAGGAGGTCCTAATAAGCTCAGTGAAGTAGCAGTGGCCTGCCCAATCACAGCCCACTGAATGATCCAAAAACCAGTTTACTGATTCCCAAAGACTCTGAACTGAATAAAATAAATAATTTTAAAAAATAGACCTGTGCTGTCTTTAAGAGAGTACTTTGCTCCATGCAGAGCTTTCAAACTAGTTTCTGTAATTTTCAACATCATGTACAAAGATACACCACATGGATATAAGGTATACACCTAGCTGTAAATCTCAGATGCTTTTCTGCAAAAGCAGTGATTTTAAAGCCTGATCTCACTCCAGTTTAAGTGGATGCGAATCCAATGAGAAGAGGGTCAGTAACTGCTGTGGAACAGACATAAAAAGAAACTTCACCAAAAAAGATTAATGTGGAGTCTGTCTCAAAATGGGTATGAAATTTGGTTAAAAAGAGAGGCATTACTCTTACGTGAAGTCATTTCAAGAAAAATTACCATAGTTTGACACAGTAAGATGACAGACTGGCTTTATACACAGCCTAGCAAATGAAACTCAGAAAACAAAAGAAGTACAGCATTTCATATTACTAGTTATTTTAAGTGAGTTTTGGAAGCTACCTTTAATCTGTGTGAGATCACTCTAAGTCAGCCTCTTTGACCCAACTTGTTTCCAATATTTGTTTGTTTTCCCTTTTCCAGCTGAATTTATATGCCATGTTTTTAATTCTTTTTTTTTTTTTTTTTTTTTTTTTTTAATGCCAGCACAGTATTATTAAATTACTTTAATTCTATAACAAAGTTTTACAGAACATGCTAAATAGGCATGGTTTTGAATTTAAATAATATTTTTAAAGTTTAATCTGCTGACCTTCATTTATATGTAACATTTTACCATGCAGTTAATGAAACTATTGATGTAAGCAATGGTTACTTGCATTAATATGACTTGCAGGAGAGAAACTAAAAGGAATTCAAACATATAAACAAATGCATTCATGCTCTTCCTTTATGATTTTTAATGGTAAGCAACACATTATACAAAGCCAGATCATAAAATACCATAACAAAAGTTTCTTCAGCTGCAGCTGTCATATTCCTCACTTCTATTGCAAGGGATGAACCTCTTTTCGGGGCCCAGGCTCTCCACAGTGAAACCTGCAGCAAGCTCTTAAGTGTTTTAAAGCAGTCCTCTGGAACTGTAACTTATCTCCACCCTACGGTTTGTGGTACATCCCTGTCTTCCCCTTTTCTCAACTCCAAAAGAACCCATCTTCTTTTGGATTACCCAGGGGAAATGCTTGTAGTGCACTGAAATAAGGGATGGTCAAGGATTTATTTTGTTTCAATCAACACCCCAGATACAAAATGGTAAAGGTGCCACCATTTTGCGTGTCTCAACTAGTCATGCAAATGGGTGCCATTTTTGATGTTTTTTCCTGGACCTATTCTTACTGAAATCGGTTGCAAAACTTCCACTGACTTCAGTAGGGCAAAACAATGCAAAATATGTACAGCTGAAATCTTAATAATTTACACATGAATGATTCTGCAGCATGGTGCTGTTTTTTTCAAAATTTTAAGTAGACAGGGAACAAGAAGCGTTTATGAATCTTTAGCTGTTTCGTTTAGTCATTCATCATGTTACCTTTTGCAAAACACCAGAGGAAAGAATTTAAAATACAACACCTATTATAAAAAGGATGGGCTGAGTGGGTGTACACTTCTCCCCAAATAAAACTTTTTTTTGCATGGACCTACAGGATTTGACAGTCAAATTGTACTATCACATCCCAGTCCTAAGGGCACACAGCTTCTACTATACAGAAAGAGATCCACAGACACTATGCCTCTTAAAACATGTCAGAAAATGCCCTGATCAGTCTCCTAGAAAGATGCATAATGAGTTTCCCTCACTACGTAACTCGCCTATTTCTGTTGCCGAGACAAGACACTCACTTCTTCACTCTGTTCAGCTTAGGCTGGTCAGAAGTCTAAAGGTGCCTTGCTCTTGAGAGCACAAAAGCTGCAGCTAAAACATGAGATTTGGCAGTAATTTTCACCTTTCACATACATGGAGGATCACCTGCAACCCAGCACAAAACACATCTTATTGGAAACACTCATCTCTCTAAGAGAAAATCTGGTTCCTTAAAAGCTGTGATGTATGAAGTTACAGATGTGATCTCATTCAGTGGAAAAAGCAAATAAACCAAAGGAGGTGTGGCACAGACTCTCCTTCAGGGCTGCCCCAGTGCTGGGCTTGGGAAGGGGTAACTTATTCTGTAGTTCGTGTTTAGGGGATCATGGCACCTCAGAGTGACCATGGACTCAGGGACACCACAAGCCCACTCTTCCTAGGCCACTTGGCTGAGCAGAGGCAACACCTTGCCTTCAGCCCCCCACAGCTGCCAGAAAAGGTTTGCTGTGAAATGGCATATCTGTTTCAATTGGATGCTGCTTCTGCGTGCAAGAGATGGTTTAATTTTGCTGGAAGGCTGCCCTTTCCCTTGCTGCATGGCTCTCACTGGCAGAGCAAACTAGAAAACCCATTCACCTTCAGACCAACTTGTGCTTTACCCAACTTACTCCATTCCCAAACTAAATCCAGGGTATGAAAAGGGATATATAAATTTTCCCCTGTAAAAGGGAAGCACATCTAAAAATCCTGTTTATTTTTTCTTCAGAATGAGAAACAAAATCTGGGCTTTTTGAACAAGAACATGCAGCCTGGCTTAGAATATTTACCACATGGGTAAGGCTTGAAATGCTGAAAAGATTTACGATTCAGTATCTTCACCAATGTTGACAAAAGATTTTTTTTTAAATATGTATTTTTATATTCAGTTTCCATATGTGACCTCCACATAAGGCACTATTAATAGCAATTAACTTTTTGTATTATTGTGCAGAAAGCAATTACTGCTCTGCTATAAGTACTTAAAGCACTAGAGAATTCTGATCCATCTACAAAATCAATTCTGGTTACCACAAAAGAACCACTAATGTGTTTCAGGACAGTCTCCTAACTAAGCAAAAAAAAGCCAGCATGGATATGACCAACTTTCTATTTTGAAGTGTATTATATTAACATTTCATCAGCATTTACAGAAATATGAACCCTCACAACAGCACTGGACTTACTCAGCTTCAGCAAACAGGGAATCACTCCTCAAATCATTACTCCCTCTCTCTCTCTCATGCACAAGCTTGAAAAAACACACAGGCACATTCTCCTTTTTATTGCATTTCAGCAGAAACATGCTTTTGATAGAGTTTAAGAACTGCAAGTGGCTGCAGTGGAGAGTAGCAGCCAATCTGCATAAAAGGCTTATTCTGAGGAATTTCTGAGAGAGAAAACACTCAGTAGGTGCATTGTAATTAGTTGCTCTTTCTAGTTACCTCTTGACAAATGATGCGTGTGGGTCTGGATGAGAGCCCAACTCTTGACCCATGCCACCACTACACGCTATAGTACTTCAAGCAGAAACCCCTAGCCTCAGCATTCTTTTCATTCTGTTTGTCCAGGAACACGGTGCTGGTCAGGCACAACATGAGAACCACACATGATTAGCAAAGTTGGAATCCTTTCAGAAGAGCTTCATATAGCTGTGTCCTAAATATATCTGAGGAAAGCGTCCTGCCTTCCAAATTCCTTCCAAATAGGTAGCATCTTTCAGGACAGGGTTAGAGGACAGAACATGGAGATACACAGTAAATTTTGTTCCTACAATGCTTAACTATATGCTTTGGCGACATTTCTAAGCCTTTCAAACAGAAGATATTAATATGATTGTTATTTTAAATATGGGAGATTATAAACCTATTGAGAAATGCAATTTTTGCCACAAAAAATACCTTTAAAAAATAAATATTTTTTGGATAGCACTTTACTGCCCCCTTTTGCACTTTAACATTAGAACAGGTTTCAACATGAACATGGCTGAGAAACAGAGAAGATACCGGGTAAAATGACAGGGCCTCATGTTAGTAGAATTTCAGCCTCTGCTTTGGGGACATCTTCCACCTGCCTACACTGCAAACAAATAAAACACCTGGCTTTCATTGTCCCGAATCTTCCAGTGAAGAGATCAGTAATGATCTTAGTTTAAATTACCATTTTCCATTTTAGTCTGAATGTATATGGGGCAACCGGGAAAGAAGGGGATATTGCTCATTAACAGTAGTTGTTCCTCTAGCACTATTTTCTAAAGCAAAGATAATCTGCAACTGGAATTTGGTTTTATTCATCAGGAAGAGAAGAATGACAAAAGGCTTTCCAGTCTGAGGCCATGAGCCATCCTTTAACTGAAAGGATGGGTGTATCCTTCAGAAAAACTTCACAAACTGGCAGGCAAGAATATTTTCATGATAGGTGAAGACAAGAAGCCTAGACATTCAAATACCCTACGAGCCTACAGGCATAAACCCGTTCTGCAACTCCTGCACTGCAATTACAGTCAGTAGAGAATCCATGTCTGTCTGTGTGTGTCCACACATATCTACAAAAGGTAATAAATCTATAGTCTAGTGGCCAGTTATTTACAAACACTAATTCATTATGACAGAGCCAGAGGGGGACCCATCCTGCCCCAACCCTCAGTTTCCATTCAACAAAGTCCATGTGCTGCTCTGTACACTTTTATTTAAATTTAATCCATTTTCCTCTGTCATCTTACAATTACAATACAAGTCACAATAATATTAAATTTCACTGCCTACAGCATTGCACAATTGAACCATTACTGTAATGAAAACTGACTCCCTTTGATATTAACACTGGTGTTTTCTCTCATTTGCTACCCACGAAATACAGGAAGAGACCAATGTTGTTTTAATTAAAGAACTGTTGTTCAAAATATGCTACTGGGAATATTAAAGTAGTTCTTTGCTCTCGCAGCAAAGATAATCAGGTATTTATATGGTTTTGATTTTTGAAAAAAAAAAAAAAAAATCTGTGCCATGAATTCAGCGTAACACAAAACCACTTCTCCACTTGACTTGTGCACACAGAGGCAGGGTGTGCCAAACACAAGAAAGATGGAGCTTTGTTGAAAAGATGCAGAGCAGTAGTTAGCATGGAAAGGAAAGTCAAACCAAACCATGTGTGCTTCTTACACAAGTCACTAAAGCCTTTGCTTTCAGAAAGCTAAGACAGAGCAGCTGCCATTCGCTAAAGAACTACTTTTTAAAAAGGCCACTGTAAATTACAAGACAGAAACAATAAAACCAGATTGTTCTATTGCTGTGATTTTCTGTGTTCTTCCCCACTGTTCCTATTACAGAAACAAATCTTATGTCAGCCACAATACAAGGATATCAACCAAAGTTTTCAGTCTTCCTTCTCTTAAATAAAATTTGTTCGCACCTGTACGGTCTTGTTCCAAGACATGCTCCAAGCAAAGTCTATAAAAGAGGGCGGGGACTGTCTTGTTGCTTGATGAGACATTAATAATCAGTGATTATATCTCAAATTCAAAGAAAAAACTTCAGCTGCTCTGCAGTTGTTAGAAAATATATTATTGCATACCATTTGTCTGCATAAGTAAACACTGGAAGCAGAACAAGCTGTAACTTTCAGGGAAAGTCATGCCAAATCAGTAACAGGATTGTGTGACAAAGCAAACCTATTTTGGCTAATCATTGTGCAAAATTTTTCAGAATCTATTTACAACTCTCTATCACTCCTATACTGCATTTTTTTTTTCTGTTAAAAAGACAGTTTTCAGGTGGGAGGAAATTACATCAAACAAAAACCTAAGTGGGAGATCTACAATCAGTCTACACTTGCATCTCACACTAAACCCAAGACTCAGCCACTCACAAGCGTGGAGATCCTATATTCTTACATCAAAACCAAAACTTTCCAAAGTTTGACTGACTTTCAGAAGTAGAATAAAACCAGGTGGCCTCCAAGGCAGCAATAATATCTAACCTACCGATAACCAGTTTTTGGCCTGCTGCAGGACTGAGGCCTTCAAATTAAGTTAGACTGACACTGGAGTAGTTTAAAAACTCCTGTAAAGGTTGAGAAGTGCATTCATCCCTAGGTCGGACATCCTTTGCCTCAGGTGGAAGAGTTCATCAGAGGGGTTCAGCAAACAGCCAGGTAGAATGGAAGCTCCAGCCACTCCACTTTAACTTGCTGACTACTGACAAGCTACACAAAAATTAAGACTCACTCCAAATGCAGACAGGGCTGCAGCTTCTGACATCATTTTATGAAATATTAATAATAATAAAAAAAAAAGTAATGAAGCTTCAGAGAGAGCTGCATTTGTCCAACCCCAAAAAGCCTTCTCACTCTGGCCTTGGTTCAAGACAGCTCACGCTTAAATTCATCTTGCTTCAGCAAAAATATTCAGCATTCAGCACATGCTTAACTTGAGCTTTTCTGAATAAGGACAGTTTCCTGAGCCAGGCCCAAGCAGCATAGTGCAGTCTTGCCCGCCTTGCTGTCACACACCAATCCACAGAACAGAAAAGACTGCAATAAGCAACGCATATATGAAGAACTGGCTTCTGTTTTTCTTCAAAAAGTATATGAACACTGATAAAAAGTAGAAGAAACAATTACCACTAAAAAATGCCTCTCTTAAAATATCTATCACACAGAATAGTAATCTTGCCTGCCAACATGACCTTCTCTGTTCAGCTAACCTATTCAGTTTGGAAATACCTTGGAAAAAGAAAATCCAAGAAACCCTAAAGGTCAAGTGTTATGCAGTGATTAAGCTAGACTGCTGCTGAACTAAACTGAAATTAATTAAACATGAAGAAAGCAACTGAAGTGTGGACAGTGAATGCTATGGGACTGCAAATCCTCAAAAGGAGTCAAGATGTTCCCAACTCCAAATTTACACTTTTATTCAGTCAGGTATAGAAACCAACTGCTTCTCAGGCAGTAGGTAAGCAGATGGCAAGCACCAGCAAAAATGAATATGTGAAAAGATGCACCACTCAAAAAGTCAGAAGCACAGTTATGTGTGCTTTCACCAGTGCTCACTGCATAGATTCCTTAAACAAACTGCTTCAAACTTATAGAACATCAAAAGCCAGATGGGCCTTCCTGAATGAATCCACAGGCAAGAAGCCAGGATTCCCGTTTGCTGCAGAAATAGGCCTGGACTTGATTTGAGTCTTCTCAGCTCTGACAGGCTGGAGTCTGGCAAAATCCAAACTAAAATAGCATTCACTTGCAACTGGGCTTTAACTAATAATAATAATAAATTTTAAATCCCTCTTACTAACTTTAACATGCACTTCTCTTTACAGTGCATTGTTCCCCTTTCCCACTGCTGCTCTTTGGTTTGGGTACCTCGGTAAATTCAAACAAAAGCTAACAAAACCATGAGAAGCAATTTGCAGCATCACAGATTTTCCACCCTGACATATCATTCCACCATCTAACCTATCCTCCTGTATAAGACAAGCCATATAATTCCTCATTTGCTGTTGACATGTCTAAAACTTGATTATTCTTTCAAGTGTACACAGCTCTGAAGCCTACAAAATAAAGTTTTGTAAATTTTATTTTAGCCATTAACCACAAGACATTTAAAAAGAACACTCTAGGTTAAAAAAAGCCCATATTTTAGTTATGTATATGTCATACATCAGGAATGATTCACTTAGCAACATAATCCTCTACCAGCCTTTATCTTTTCTGGCTCAGAACCTACATTTTAAACCATAAGAAAGCACAGACTATTACATCAAAGTTTAAATCAGCTGCATTGTAATTACCATGCTGATACCGCAATAAACACTGGGTGTTGGCTGGCCAGGATTGCCAAAAAAGATAGAGGTCCTGCCCTTATTCGCTGTCTTTGACAATGTTTATAATCACATCAAAGGAAAGTTCTCTGCATCACAGTTAATACGGAAAAAAAAAAAATTATTCTAGATGTTCTCTTTCCTCAAGTAAAATAACAGATTTTGTTCATTAGAAGAATATTAAAATTTTGCCTATAATGACAAAACAATTATAATGTAAAGCACTTGCAGGCTAATGTATTGCTCACTGCAGGTATTTTCATGGAGTTGAACAGGAACTAGACAGAAGCCTTGAACATGTTTATCTACTCATAACTAGAAATACAAAATACTAAAGTATATTCAAATACGGAATTTAAAATTATCTATTGTAATTCTGCATTTACATTTGAAGATTTCTGAAAATCAGTCTAAGATTAAACATGAATTTACAGCCACAAAGACCTCAAATGATTCAAAGTGACAAATTCAGAATGAAGACACTTCAAGTTTATGGAACTCGTGTATATGCTTTATAGTTCCAATTCTATCTGTCCTTGAGGGCACAGGCAACACTGTTTTTTGTTCTGCCATTTTGTTTTCATACTTGGCTTTCAGAAATATACTGAGTGCAATGTGGTTGTTTCTCAAAGCCTCACTACTGTTTTGGGTTTGGGTTGGTTTTTTTTCTTCCGAATCAGGGAACAGAAGTGTAAATTGCAAAACATCTGTATTTTAAGTACACCTTCGAGTTAACATACACCAGCCAGAACTATTTAAGGAGAGGGGAACCTGCAGAGTTCTCTCTGGGAACAGGGAGATCTGACGTGCACTGCCCATACACAACAACCCCCGCTCTTTTCTGTGTCCTGCCAAACCCACCGAGCCTTATCTGGTACATGTCTGAAATGTGACATGACAGGCAGGTTCGAAAGCTAAATGTAGGATAATGGTGGGCAAACAAAGGACATCGGTTTTTGCATTATTTCTTTAATTACTTTAACCCTTGTTCGAACAGAAAGCATAAGGCCAGAGTAATTCAGCTTCCTTCTTTGTCATTTGCCTGCCATAAATATGCACCAGTCTGCATTTGAAAAGCTGAAGGAGGCCGCAAGCTTGCTGGACATTTATCATGCTCTGTTCCCTGTTAACAAGCAAATACTTTAGTTGAATGGCCCATTAGCAATCATTGTCAAATATAGAATGCAAGGTGCTTGGATGTGATCGGCCTGTAAATTAGATGAGGGTGCCCCTTCGCTTTGCAGAATTTCAGCAAATGAATTGGATCTTTTGATATAGAATTGTGAAGGTTAAGCTGTAAGAGAGGAAACGTATCTGAGCACTTCAGGCCCCGTATATTCTGTCAATCTGTTCAGCACCCTGTATGCACTTGTTTATTTTTCATTTGTTAAAACCAGATCAGCATCAGCAGCTTGACACTTTTGGGTTTGGAGTTTCCTTCTCAGACAGAATTGTGAAGCTTTCCAGCTTAGTATGGGGTAGGATGAGAATGATAAATTCAAGCATGTAATTAACATCTTTATAAAAAACCCAGAAAAATGGGGAAAAAAACCCCACAACCTTTAAAAGTGTCCAAGCCAGTGCCAAACAAACAGCATGAATTCCATTTTGCCAAGCTCATCTCAGGCTCATTCCCACTAAAGAAAGACACAACTGTTATTGAAGGCTTCAGTGTTTTTTCCCCTTATGTCTAGACTCTGCCTAACAAATGCAGAGTGCTTTCCTTCCCCTCCTCTTACCCGGCAAATGAGCAGGCAATAAAGTAAATATTTCTCGTTTGAACCGTACCCCTGATTTGCAACTGCCGGCTTTAAGTTGTAGGTGTTTAGGTTGTCAACGAAAGACACAACTGTTATTGAAGGCTTCAGTGTTTTTTCCCCTTATGTCTAGACTCTGCCTAACAAATGCAGAGTGCTTTCCTTCCCCTCCTCTTACCCGGCAAATGAGCAGGCAATAAAGTAAATATTTCTCGTTTGAACCGTACCCCTGATTTGATTTGCAACTGCCGGCTTTAAGTTGTAGGTGTTTACGGTTGTCAACTGGGTAGAAAAGCATTTAGAAGGCCTTTTAGAAGAAAAGAATGAAAAAAAAAAATCCAAGTAGCTGCACTAGCAGAGGTATTTTACTACCTTTACAGCTGCAGTTTACTTAAAATAAATGACAAAACAATAGCTAAATTGTCTGCCGGCTGAACCCAAGGGGCTGACAGCAAACTCATCCCAATGATTTTACGTTGGGGCGGAGGGGCGTGAGGGTAGGCAGATGCTTATCTCATTAATTTCTACATTTCAGCCTGCCTTTCGGAAATAAATACCACCAAGAGACTAAGCCAGATCAATTTCCTTATCTGTAGCCTTATAGGTAAAGAGGAGTGGATGCTGTTTTGAGTTGTTTGGTGTTCTGTTTTTCTTTTATATTGTTGCAGGATGGGAAACACAGGAGATGCTGAAGTATCACCTGGCCAAGGCAGAGACAATACAGAGTGTTTATCTTTGCAGCTCCCACAGAGTGAAAGATGGAGACCACAGCCTGAAACACAGCTGAAATCAAAAGGCCTCTGTTTTCTTTCCAGATAACCCCAGTCCTACCTATCCCCCCTGCTCTCTGCTCCTTGCCAGCATGCTCCTGCCCGAAGCCCAAATAGATTAAGGCAACCAACCTCAAGTGCAGCTAATTCTTCAGAAAGGCTGCTGCTAGGGCAGGAGTTAAAAAGCAAAACCTTCCACACCTAACAATTGCAGCCATCTCAAGTTTTAATCGGTGCCCATCTCGGCAGAAAGCAGTAAATGAAATCTATCTTTACCATATTATACGCCACCAATGAGCAAGAACTGAGCAGCTTTTCTTTACTGCTCTAACCATCCCAAGCCACAAGTAGGCCTTTCATACTTCCTAATCCCGGCCCCCAAGTTTTGTGCGGTTCTCACATAATACCTTGCAGCCCGGAGCAAGGTCCTTAGTTTCTAACACCCCTTTCAGAGACGTGTCATTTCCAACATCAAGCTAATCTATATGTTGCCATGGCATCACCCTTTATCTGCCTTTACATCTTATGAACTGCATGGATTTACCACATTATTTTTATCTGAAAGACAGAAAATGGTGGTTTTATTGCCATACAATCAGATTACTGCTGCTAGTTTCTCTATGCCTTTTTACCATACTTCAATCAAAAGGGATCAGTTTCTTTATACTCTGCCCTTGATTTACATTACATCTGTAAAGAACTAGTCTGGGTTGTAATCCCCTTATTAACTATGACCAGGGTTGATTTGCCTAAAAATAAAAGCAAATTGTGTCAGACCTTTTCACTTTGTTTTTGATTCGGAACTACAAAATGGATTACTAAAGAAATCTTCAGAGTTCACACGGCTGGTATAGTACTGAATTTAAAATGAGAATTAAACAAGTTAAACATGGGAGCTGTGTCAACGGTTTACATTTTCCATCATGGAAGAAAGGCTGAAATGCGTTTGTCTTTGTGTTCTCGGGCTTTAAAGAGACAATGAAGCCACAGGAGTTTTTCCAAGCTCTTCTAACACTGTCCATTTGCCATCCTCCCTTCCTCTGCTTTCCATGCAACTCCCCCTCAAACTCCTCTCTTGCTGCTCCCTCCCCGCCCCCAACAAAACCTCCCCTTGCTTAAGACAACAGCATTCTGATATTCTGTGGCACTGCATATTTTAATAAAAATATTTCAAGCAGTGTAACATTCCTATTTAAGTTTCCACAACGCCTCACAAAGAATGAGCTCATAAGCAAATCCATGTAGATGTATGATAAATGACCAGAAAAACAGGTTTCTTTATGTCAGCAGCCAAGGCAGGCAGACATTAGGCACACATGAATAACATTTTAATCACTATTTTTTTTCTCAGAAGAATACTTTCTTCTCATCTGCAACAAGCAATTTCAAGTACTGCAGGTTGCACGACACATTAAGACCAGATTCCCCCGGAAAAAAAAAAAAAAGCAGCCCCAAAGCACCCCTGGCTTTGGCTGCTGCACAGGCCCGAAAGGCCTGTCGCTGCCAGCGTGTCAGGGCAGTCACCTCAGGTCCTGGGCCGACCCAGGATCTCTGGCTGAATTTGAGACCATCCCGAGTGTCACACCTAAAGCAATGTGATCTCTTTACAATAATACATGGAAGAGGGAACAGAGGGAGGGGAAAAAAAAAAAAAAAAAAAAAAAAAGAAAAGAAAAAAGGAAGCATTCTTGTGTGTGGGAAGAGGGAGAACTTAAAAGTGATTTTAACTTGACTTTTAGTCACTGCCTTTCTAAAGGCAATTACTTCATTAAACAAAGTGAACTAACGTAGCACAGCTTACAGATAACATGCTTTAAGATAATACTATAAATAATATAGCAATTATACTCCATGTATAGAAGACTGGGGAAAATAACCAGCTCAAGAATTTGGCCTTCAGTTAGTTCTGAATTAATTTTGTTAATTCACTGGTGCTTCAGAGACCTGGATATGAATGCTAGAGATATCAAATGGACTGGAAGCCACCACTCACTCCTTGTGTTAGCATGCCAAGTGTCAACAGCTATGTTTTGGGTACAATTTAGAAGCATGTGTTTAAATCATTTTAACCTTCCACTCCTGTTTCTTCAGCTTGAGGCTGTAATTGCTGAGGTTAGAAAGTGCGGTCCCATGACACAGGACTCCCAAATAAATTCTTGTCTAGCTGAGAGGCTCCCAAACATGTTGTGAGATATCGTTTTAGCAAGCTCTTTGTGCTCTGGCTGGCTCACTTGTCCTGCGAAACAACGGCTGTCCATTACCTACAGTTTATCATCCTGACAAAATGTGAGGAATGTGGATGTGAAAGCACTAACAATTCCACCCCTGGTGCTTTCTCCTTTTTTCCCCCCTCTCTATATTAAAACCGACAAGATTAACCCAAATGCAAACTGCATAGCATAGTTCAAGGGGCTATTCAGTTGACAGTGAATGTGCATTTGTTTACCTACAAAAATAAGAATTTCAGATACAATGAGAAGCAGACTAGTCTATATGCCACTGAATAGGCCATTTAATGGGGTCATCAATTGTAGTTTATTTTATCAGTTTCTGACATGTTAGCATTCACTCAGAGGCAGGGTGTGAAATATCCCATATATAACTGGCTATCAGAGAGAGGGAAAACCAGATATATAATCTAACTTAATCAATGTCAAAGGCACCACTTGTGAGGATAACCTTCCACACGTCACCAAGGAGAACTGCTTTGCTCACCAGTCTACCAGCACGCAGGAAATCGTGTCACTTAGACATAAGCAATATTTTTTTAAGTAAGATTCCTCTACGGTTAGGCTAAAAGGTACCCATCACATTATGGGCTCTCCTGTGTGCCAAAGGTGGTGCAGAGCCCCTGTGAGGTGAAACTAAGGTAATCCCTGCTATCTATATACATTGTTTGTCTTGGCAGAACCAACACAGGCAGAAAGTCCCCTGTAAAAAGTGTCAACAGGAGTTAAGTCCACAGAGTAAGTTTTCTCTCTGCTTTCAAGATCATGAGATCTAAGGTTCTTCAAATGAGAAGTCTAAAGTCTACCAAGACCATCTGTAACAATGACGTTTAACCTCCCAAGCTATAAAGTCACAGGTATGATTATTTTATGTATGCCACTTAAAACACACCTCTTGTGATCTGGGCAAGGCAATGAAAGCAGAGCTCTAAATAAGGGAGGGGAGGATGGAGAGGGGAGGGAGCAGTGTCTTCAAACAGCTACCACATGCTCTCCATCGCAGGCACCTGCTAGAAATTATAACCTCTAAACTACAGTGCAAAACCAATTTAGTATATACATTCATCTTAAGCTAAAATTTATTTCAAACTTTATATTAACCTGTCCAACAACTACTCCTAGCATTTAATTGCCTACCTGTTCAGCTGATTTATGTGTTGAGGCTTTCAATAAAGTTAAATGCACAACTTCCCTGAATAAATTAACAAGCACCAAATATAGTTATTACTTCATACCTAGAAAGGAGCTTTATTATTATACTACACCAAGAACCATTCAGCAGCTTAACTTCTCAAGCTATGCATGAGAATCTATGCATGCAGCTTGAATCCAGAGTGAGGGCATTCTCATCCACGGAGAAATTATTCAGTATCCTTCGGGCAAACAATTGTGACAAGAATTAGTAAGAAATCCTGCTCTGAGAAGCGGAGCTGTCTCACCGGCAGCAATATTGGTAATGCATTTGTAAGCTTCCTCAAACTACGGGCCTCCAAGTGGCCTATAAATCACTAGCCCCAGCAATTGAAAAGACTAATTTTAATAGTGTACTTCTTCACTGTGGTGTGATTAAGCCTCAATGAATCACTCAAGAAAACTCAATTACAACAACAGCAGAACCTATTTTTAAGCGTGCATTTAAGTTGAAAAAGTAATTAGATATTATCATTAGATCTACCATTAACAACATTCAAACGTTTTTTGTAATCAAACAGTTTAGAATTAGCCAAATGGAAACACAACTTGTATTTGATAAAGGAAGCATATCCCTAGGCACTGCAAGATGGGTTGAATTCAGCAGCTCGGGTATTTTTAATTCTCTGATGGCTAATAAAAGCTATCAAGGTAAGTTATAAAAGGGAAAACAGGTTGGAGCTGGCCGGGAAGAGAGAGGCCAGAGCAGCAGGCTCTTCTGCATTGGAAGAGTGACCTCTGTAGGCACAAACCCATCGGGGCTGGGGATGCACAAGCATTCCCTTTCCTCCCAAGGCTAAGCCCGAGCCTGTTTTCCACCAGCACAGCAGGCCCACTAACGCAATGCAACCCCGGCTCGTAGCCTTTGACTTTGCGGAATTCAAGCAGTATTATAAAGCCCGCTTTTATAACCGCACAGGTCGCTTTATTCTCCGATGTCGTGTAGGCTTTAGCTATGTAGCATCATTACAGTGCAGAGGGAGAGACTGGAGCTAAACTTCGTTTTATTTTAACCAGCTTTGCACCTGGTATATATACAAAATGATTATTTGTCAGAAAATACTAGGAATAAAAAAAAACACTGAACTGAGCAGTCCCACTGCATTCCTTCTAGTTTCCTTTTTTTTTTTTTTAAAGACCAGAAAAGTTTTCTGATCAGAAATCCAAGAGACACAGCAAATGGTCCATTATTGAAAATTGCTAGTATAAATCTATAGTGAGTTTTTCCTTCAGTCAGAACAATGGTAGGTACTGGTGAGTGTAAAGCAAGACTACCTGATAAACCCGAGATGTTACTCCTGGATCAAACTTTGAAATCTTCACCAAACTCCCGAAGATCCTGCCACCTACACAGAATTAATCCCTGATTCAGGAAATACTCCATTCTTCTTGTCTCACCACCACCACCATTTCCTCTAAGAAGTCCCCCGAGAAAACAATGGCATGTACTTAATGGATTTAATAGGAAATTCTAAATTCAATTAACACAATGCATATGGTTTGCTTCTAAATATATATAATTAAAGATACTGATGACTTAAATTATTTTAATCAATTGCTGGTGTAAAACTCCCTAAACTGATTACAAACTATTTCCTCCTATCATGATTTTTTTTTTTCTGAAAGTGGTTTAATCACAAAAGTTCAAAGGATTTCACAATTGAACAAAGCCAACTTATACTTTGCATGTCAAAAATGAAAGGGGACAAAAAGACAGCAGAAATCATTTTTCATCACTGACTCAGATTTCTCTTTAGAAAGAGGGCCCACTTCCCAAAAAGTTCCTCTTCCCAACAGCAAGTCTTTTGCATGTTTCAGTAAAGAAGCTGGTGTGCTTTTTGGCTTGTTTTTTTTTAAAGGGTATGAGTCCATTTTAAGAGTGTGCTTTGATAGTGAAGTCCTGGGAACGCATGTACTTTTTTGCCTGAGTTTGTTAATGAAGAATGACACTAAATGGTTGTGTGATGGGTAATGCTTAGTTCATTACTCACTGACATGTGCCTTGATACCATCAACTCCACAACCAAATTTAGCCCTGTTATAAGCAGATGTGACTTCGCTGGAGTCAATGGGATGGGTTTGCATCTGCAGACGGAGAAGTTGAAGAGAATCACCCCTTCCTGGCAGCGCAGCCCAGCGCGGCCCGGCCCCGCCGGCCTCCGCC
>NW_009953295.1:7849472-7850713 GCF_000747805.2 Chaetura pelagica | reverse complement strand
TGAAGCCCCCGGCAGCCGCCGCTCGCAGCGTCTCCCTCGCCAACCCCGTGGCTCCCGACGACCTCGGCACCGTCCCTCCACCCCCACCCCGCACAGCGCCGCGAAGGCCAGCGCCAGCCCCCAGGGGAGGCGACGGGCGGGAGAGGGATAGAAACTTACTTGGGGTTGGAGGAATTCCAATATATGGGGTCTAAAACGATGGACCTGGCCAGTACAGTTCTGCATAAAACCATCACGACTCCCCAGCAGTACTTCCAGGCGGAGGCGTCTTGCCTTCGCGCTGCCATGGTCGCAGGCGGCACCGAGTCCCTCCCCGCAGCCTCGCCAACTCCGCCGTGCGGCTTTTCCCCGCACCTGAGCAGCAACAGCAGGGTGGGTGCCCGGTATCCCAACAGCCGGGACGATCGATCAGAAAGAAAGAATAAAAATAAAAATAAAAATAAAAAAGAAAGAGAAAAATCAACACGCGAAAGGTCGACGATACACTTGGCGAGAGATGCAAAGCAGATCTACTGAGTCATGTATGCCACTCGCATGTAGGAAATTCTCCTGCGAGGTAAGATCCAAGCCACCTCCGAAGTAACAACAGCAGTAACAAAAAGATGCAAACGCCTCAGTCCTTCCTCTTACCGGGGGTCTCCCGGCTGCCTTGGCAGATGCCACTTGAACTGCCAACTCCCATTTGGATCCAGTGCGCCATGCACGTTCACAGTGTCTAAGGCTCGAGTAAGAAAAAAGGTACAAGAAAATAAATGCTGGTGAGAAAAATAAAGGGTTTGGGGAAAAGGGGCACAGCTTCGCCAGGAGGCTCCTCCTTGTGTCTCTCTCACTGCTCCCTGCAGTTTGCAATCCGCACAGGCACCAGCCCGGGCTGTTTCGGGGAGCTCGGAAGCAACCGCGAGTCAATAAATCCACTCCGAGAGTCAGCGCCCCCAGTCCCGGGGAGACGCATCCGCAGGGCTCCGGCTTCCCCGGGGGCACTCTTGTCCTTCTCACCGGCAAAGAGCCCGGAGCAGAGCAGGGACTGAAGAAGGGGGAGAAAAATAATAAAGAAAATAAAATATTAAAACAAAAAAAAAGCCAAAACAGAGGGATCGGATCGCAGCGTCAAAACGTCCCTCTTTCTCCCCTGTTGCGAGATCCGCAGTGCGCGCCGCGGAAGCAGGAGTAGGAGGAAGATGAAAGTCGGTCGTCGGACTTGAGCGGCCACGCAAAACTGCGCGGAGGAGCGGGGAGGAGGA
>NW_009953295.1:7846848-7848302 GCF_000747805.2 Chaetura pelagica | reverse complement strand
ACCCTGCCCGGTGGCTACGCGGTTCCCTCGGCAAAGGCACCGGCCGGTACCGCGGCCCCGGGTGGCAACGCTGGGCCGGAGAAGCGGCACATGCCAAAAGGTCCTCGCCGAGAGCTGTACGGTGGCTAAATACTAGTTGTATAATGTCATAGGCGCTCTTGTAAATCGAAGGGGGTTACCGAATTTCTTCCAGGAGGGATTTCTTGCCAAAACAGTATCTGCAGAAAGGCTTAAAAATTAAATCATAGGAAATTATGGCCCTCTTTCTGTCATTTCCTCACCTTTTAGTTAAGGCACGAGAAAAGCGTGCTACAAAAGACTGTTAATAAAGAGCCAATTTCGTATAATTTTATTCCCGAAGAAATACGGGCTTAAAAATCGGGTTAGCAGCGATGCTCATTCGGCTTGTAGATGAACGTGAAGAAACCCTTATAAGGAAAACGACTGACTCTGTAATTTATTTTCCCGATCAATTTGGAAGAAAATGATCGCTTTCCCCCACCCCTCCTTTTTAACTAAGCCGGTGTTTCAGCCTTCTCCTCCCCGCCTGGCAGAGACCGCTCCACTCGCTCCCAGCAGAAGGGAAAGGAGATTTGAGGCGCGCTCGATGCCCCATGGATTTTGTGTTAATTGTGTTTGGTAGTTTTCTAATGAAATCTACCACTCAAGGAAATCAGTTTGCTTTTCACACAAAACATCGAATGCGTTTTAAGTAAACTGCTTAATTAAATTTAATTTGCAGTGAGGAAGGAATTGCAGAGCCGGCGACGCAATTTGGTGGAAAAGGATCTGATTCCCAGGGCGGAAACTTAGCACTCAAGTGGGAGACAGAGCCTGGGTATCTATGCACACTGAGGGGCATCAAAGGAGAGCTTCGCCAGCGAGGGGAGGAAAGTACTCAATTATGAAACTTCTAAACAAATGTGTGGTGTGTTTCTAGTCGTGAGCCTTGGTAAATGTTTCTGGCAACAGAGACGTGCAAAGTAGGTTTACCTCAATTCTGTGATGCTCGTTTTGAAGCGAAATGTTACGAGTGGTGTTTTGTAGAAGCTGTGAGTAAACTGTGACCTCTAACTCTCCGTATCCTTGCTTAAAGTAAACCAGAGGAAGTGAAGAGCCCTGGTATTGTCTGAAAATATCCTCCTGTAGCTAAATATACCACTCGACTTCTATTGTCCAGCGGCTAATTATTTCACGTAAATACAGCTGGTTTAGTCTACTCTCCAGCATCCTATTGATGCACACTGTGGGTGCGTAAAAATCCGCGTTAATAAAATCACTTTTAAATTAGAACCTAGATAAAACTGGGAACTTATCTGCCAGATAACCCAAGCAACAAAGGCTAAAACATCCCCCCAAAAAAGTGCGGGTTCGGTGGCTACTCCTCTCCGGTCAACCCTTTTTGACCGTGGGGCCGATCCCCGTGGCTGGGGTCTGCGGCGCGGAGTTACTTG
>NW_009953295.1:7833464-7846515 GCF_000747805.2 Chaetura pelagica | reverse complement strand
GAGGAAATCCTGCCGCGGCCGTGGGAGCAGAGCCGCAGGCCCCCTGCGCCCGGGCGGATGGAGGGATGGATGGGGGAACAGACGGATGAGAGGACGGATGAGCGGGGCCAGCGAGCAGGTGGGACTTGCCTTTCCCTCTGCCTTCAGAGAACCGTGACTATGCCATTTGCGCCGCTTAAACCTTTATTTCCTGCACCTCAGCCGGCCTCATGGCAAAAATCGTGTTTGTCGCTGAGTATCCCGTTTCGGATTATTTCTGACTGGGATGTGGGCAATAATTACATAATATCGGCTCCGATCCTACGAAATTCGTAACAAAAAGGCAGCTAACCTGAATGGGATCGGGATTGGGCCCACAGTGCCTGGCTCTCTTTTAAGTATCAGTCTAAACATCGGGAATGAGACTACTTGGGACACAAGATTTTTTTTTTTTTAAGTGGAAAAGCTCATCATAATTCTATCATTACTTGAAACTTTAACAATTTTGAAACTGGAAAAAAAGATATAACTCAAAAGAATTACTGCTAATTTTAATAAAAACAAATGATAGCATGATTGACACTTACTGACTTAAATTATTTATTGCTTGTACGAAAGGCCAAGTGTGCTGGATACTTGAAACAGCGAAAATATCATTCACACTCCTACAACATATTTTCTGTGTTCACAGTAGAGGGAATGTGTTGTCTTCCCCATGTCTCATGTTATAACCACGATTTTGTTTAGCCACAGCTGCTTAGAAAATGAGCTTGACTCCTCCTAAATACAGCCACAGAATTCAAGCAGCCTAATAATAAAAATCGGAAAAGATAGTGCTTGACTTATTTTTATATTAACTCAGTATCACTCTGTGAAAACAAAAAATTCTTCATTAATTTGTGGTCTGCTATGAGGTACGTGGGGTGGGAAACAAGACCTGTGATCAAACCGCCACTACACAATTGACTTTTACAAGGGTTTACATCCCCTTCTGCAGAGCTGACCACTGAGCCAGCATCAACCTTGGCCCTCCGTGTCAGTACTAGACAGATGATTGGAAGCATTTGGTTGTTTAGTATGGAAATGTCAAGAGGGTCATCACTCTTCATCTGGCTAACAAAACAGTGGGATAGGAAGTGGGGGGTAACCCTGAAATGCAGGCATTTGGTGGTGCTAGCATGAAAACAGAACAGAGATGTGGAAGTTGTGGTTCAGTCCCAGATGGACTGGCCCGTTGGTCTGAAACTATACCAGCCTGTGGAACTTTGACCATATCCTCCTGCCTTGGAATGAGCCTTAGGCACACAAGTAGCTCCACAGTTCTCATCTGAAACAAACCTCCTCTGCAATGCAAACTGAAAAGAGTTTATCAGTTTGGATTTTACTTGAACTTGCACCAAGTCGAGACTTTGTAGTAACAGAGGCAATAATTTCACTTCTGCTTGCCAAAGGGGACAACACATCCCCAAATACTTTGAAAATGTTAAACCACACACTTCATGCAGCTTGAAGCAGATCACAACCAATACCTTCACATTTGGTGTACATGCAAAAAATGGCACTGAAGCTCAAAAAATTGTAAGAGGGCATGTTAATAGCATCAGAAAGACCAACTTCCAATCTTCAAGTCAGCAAAAGCAACGGACAGGGTAAGGTACAAGAGGTGGCACAAAGCTTGAGAGAAAAGGAGAGACGATAGATCCTTCTTTTTCAAGAGATGGGCGCAGATGAGGTATAGGTACTTTAGTAAGATGATACTGACAGATCTGTCTATACGTAGGTATGCAGTTGTTTGGCAGTTTAGACATCTCGCCAACCTAATGGTCTCTGCTTTGTTAAGCTTCAAGGACACCAGGTCTCCAATACATTTCATAAACAGTCAGCTTTCTACTTGTGCTTGGAAAAATGATGATAATGAACATGAGAAGTTCAAAGGGCAGTTTAACAAATCTCCAAAGTAACAGCACACTGCTAGGATACTGCTGAAAGGCCTTCCACTCCCTCCTGGCTTTTCCAGAGAGATGCATTGTTCAGTAGTAAAATAATTCTCCAGGACATTTATGAACAGGGAATTGGGAAAACTAAGATGTCTTCTGTCATCATGCTCAAGGTTGCCTTCTGCTCAAAGAAGGCGGCAACCAAAAAATTCTCCCATGGATGGGGGGGTGGGGAGAAACAAATTAAAAATTGTCTAACTAAAACTGGAAGTTGAAATTTCAAATTGTAATGAAATAAAAATTAAACACCCAACACAATTTCTAACATAATTGCCTATGGGTAAGCTAATATCCTCATGTAGACCCACAGAGCTCACACTCAGTTTAATCATTAGCTAAATGTCAGTATACATTCTATTGTACTTTGCATTAGACAGCTATCAAGTTTTAAGGGAATATAAGAACATCTCAAGTTCTTAAAATTAAACGTCAATTTCTCCCCTTCCAAGCTGTGAAGTCTATTTTCCTAGAAAACAACAGTATCCCTTGATGTCCTACAGTAACTTTAAGAAGAAAACCCCAGAATAATACAAATGTGACATCCACCCACACCTGGTCTACAAGCTATGCAATAAGGAATGATTTAGGATAGTGAAGTCACAGTGGTTTCTACCAACTCAACTTCTGCCCCAACAACAAAAGGAAATATATAGCTGCTTTTCCTTTTTTGAGGGCAGAGGAAAGCAAACACACATAGGGCAGTATGGAATGGTGGAAGGGGCAATCTAGTTGTGATTGGACATTTTGTCCACTGAGCAGTCATCAAAGTGTGATTGAAAATAACCTCTCAAAGTCTAAGCCTAAACAATGTTAAAGTGTAAATAACAAGTGCTACTATTTAGCAGGAAATTAGCAACATAGAACAAACACAGCTGCCCAGATGACAACTTAGCTTCTTGCTTTTAGAAGAGGAAACAAAAATGCATAGGTCTGTTTTGAGTATTGACTTTTAATAGCTTGTTTCTCATAATGGAACAGGGGTTGTTTTGTTTTAGAAATACAGGTATCAGTTGAACTTTAAATACAGCCTGCTCCTGCCAACAGGTCCTGTACATTATTTATTTGGCTTCAGCTTTTGTTTTTATGCATTAAGCAACCTTCAACCTTTTTATCTTTCTTTTTTTTTTTTTTTTTTTTTTTTTTTTTGGTATTACAATATATAGACAAATTTAAGTACAATAATAGTTTAGGTATTTTACTGTTGTCACATTTTTCTTGACATACTGGACAAAGTGATACACATCAGTCTGCCCCCAAGCCCAGGCTTCACACAAAGCACGTTGAATACTGCTTTCAGTGGCACACTCAATTTGCTCCCATACTTAATTTGCCAAATCTACACAAACAGATCCTTTGGGAATACTAGGAATTATTTCCAACTTTGTCCAGTGACACTCAAATGCTCAGGCAACAACTGGTGATTTTTATTTTATGCTTACTACAGAAGTTTCATACCGACAGGAAAAAGAAAGTTTTAGAACTGGACAAGCTATAGTAATCCAGGTTTTGGTAGAAGAATTACATACAAAAATGGGACTTTCATATATAGTTTTCAATCTGTCGTTTCATTTTTCAAAATAAAACCTGTATATATAAATGGGTAACACTTGAGATCTGTATATGAATAACAGTTGCTTTCTGGCTAAAACAATATATTTAGACAGAATCTCATTTTCTCATACTTCAAGTATGCCAGCCAGTCCAGTCCTTTGGGAAAAAAACATTTCCATTTTTAAATCCTTTAGGATCTATAAGATTCATTATATGGTAATGACTTTAAATTAGACAATATACTATATTATGAGGTGAACTGAAGGGGATTAGATATTGAAGTATTGATCTGGATGCAGTAAGCCAAACAGCTGTTTAAACATGATACTACAGCTGAAGTAAGTCTCTGTCAGAATAAAAACCAACATTCATGAAAACAGCAGCAGCCATCAAAAATATTCACAACTGCAGGGATTTTTGTTTATTGTGTGTAATTTTGCATGGTAAGTAGGAGAAGCCACAACAGTTTAAAGCAAAATTAAAAAAAAATACCACTACAGCCTTGAATTTAATAACGTGAATTGTCACTCTTATAGCTGTTCATAGAAGTGTACTAAAAAAATTTACTTAAAACATACGAATTTAAGACTTTCACTTTATTCAGCAAATTGGTTTATTTACACAATGGGGAACGCTGGTTGAATGCTGTCAATGTAATAAAAACAAATCTAACAGAGACAATACTGAACTCTCTCTATGTATTCATAGCAGAAATGACAAACTATTTCCTTACCTGTATCAGGAACATCAAGCGCAACAATGGGAGAGTATCATAGGACACTGATATAACAATAAACCACAGAGGTCCAGTAATACTATGGCAATTTACTCATGTATTTACTGACTTAAAAAAAAATAAAATTAAAAAAAAAGTCAGCAATACCCAGCATAAAGTTCTGTCAATTATCAGAGTCAAACTCTGATGAGTAGGTCAGTAAAACCTTATCAGATCATCCACAATTCACAACCTGATCTGCTTCAGACCACTAATACAGAAACAAAATCCAGGAAAACAGATGACCCTCTAAAAGGCAACGATGATCTGGTAAGGGTTTACACTAATGGAAGTTTAAAAAAAAATTAAGAATTGCAGAGCACAGCCCCTATTAGAACAAGCTAACTTTCCAGACTTTCAAAAAAGACAAAAAAAAAAAAAAAAAAAAAAGAGAAAAAAACCACTTCAACATGAAGCTACCATACAAAGTTTGTTTTTGTTTTCCTTTTTTGTCGTTGTTTGGTTTTGTGTTTTTTTTTTTTTTTCTTTTGATACTTTTTTTTTCTTTTAGGAGTTCAGAGTTGCAATTTAATCCTGGCTTTTTAGTGAGAAGGACAGTTTTGGCCTAGACTTTCCTTTGCCCAGGATAATTTTTTGCTCTTCCTTTTGCTGACGTTGCCTCTCTTGTTCTAGTTTCATCCTCTCCTCATGAATCTTTCTTTGTTCTTCAACAATTTTCAATTGTTCTTCAGCCTATATATGAAAACGGTAGAATTTAGGCCAGGATATTTTATAGTCATATAAGCAATTTACAAGTCTGTATTAACTTGTAAGCAGGTCCAATCCTGCATAGGTATGTAAGTAGTTCTACCTGAGCTAGATGCCATAGTTGGTTTCAGTGAAACTATTTATAAAATTGTTATTTGAATTGAATTTAAAAGAAACACTGAAAACTTTCTACAGCCTAATGTATTGAAATCTGAGTGCTTACACCATTGCTTTGCAAACAAGAGATTACATTTTAATTAAGGAAGCCAGTGTATATAGAGAGAAATTCCCGACACCTGTCATGTGTCAGATGAAGACACAATATAATGAAGAAACAACAGACCTTCAAACAGAGATCTCCCCACTCCAAAACCCACATAAAACTCCCTCTTAATTAAATCCATCTTTATTTTACTTGTAACAAATCGATCCTTCCAATGACTTGTGGTTCTTACAGCTCTTCCAGTGGTCTTCCAAAGGTGCTTATTTTGTTCATTACATCAGTTAATACTTTAAATTTTCTATTTGTCCCGTTTCAACCATGAGGTTGAGAGAAGGGGTGAAACAGAAAGAGATCTAAAGCAGATGTAGTTCAAGCAAACAGTTTTAAGAAGCATCATCTTTACCTGAAAATGGTGCAATTAAGTAGGTAATTGAAACTGATGGGAGTTCAATCAGGATTCAGAATCAGCTTAGTTTGGCTTACCATCAATTAATTAGAATCAGCTAAAACATACGAAGTGTTCTCATGAGGCAGGCACCTGCTTCAATAGGCTTGGAGACCAACATAAGATAGACTTGCATAACTTAGATATCTGAAATTGATGCTGAAAGTCTCTTTCAGCACTTGTACATCACCACTATACTAGCTCCAAATCCAGTTTGTACTTGTCCTGTTCAATGAAACAGAATTAGCCCCTTCTGTTGTGGAAGCTGATTATATTTGCAAACTTACTTCAGCCTTCCCTGTGAGACACAGTTTAAAATGTACTTTTAAAATTGTGAAGGCAGGTATCCTCCTCTAAATTAACAGCACCTGAACTATTTTTTCAGACTACTGTTAGTGCTGTAAGGATCTGGCCTCTTGCACTGGAGGGAAGGAGAGCAATACTACTGACATATCCAGCAATAGGCAAGTTAAACTCTAGAAAGGGTTGATTTGTTTATTTTAATTGTGCGGCAAAACAGGCAGAAGGACCTGTATTCCCCTACAGAAAGGGTAACTACTCCTTCACGTACCAGTTTAGCTTGTGCTTCTGCAATTTTTCGATTATTCTCTTCTAGTATTCGCTCTAGTTCCTCACGCTTTGCACGCTCTTCTTCCTAAAGGGGAGGACAGGGCAAGATGTTAGTAAAGTAAAATATTGATTTCTGCATGTTCGCTAATCTTTCTCAGAATTATTTTGTGAACTGACTTTAAGTGGCAGCTTTACAGCCACCTATTCTGTCTCTCAATGGTAAATTGTGCAGCCACTAAAACTGGTTTCTAGTACTCAATTTACATCATCCCGCCCAGTCCAAACAGCAACCAACTAAACCCTCCCTAATCATAGAATCCTGACAATTTATTACTAGAATTTTAATATCACACAAATCAACAAGGACAACTACAAAAACTGGATAGTATTTACCAAATTAAAAAGTAATACAGAAAATATAAATAAAGTGAATAGTTTGTCTCACCAATTAAGTATACCTACGTATTCTTTACCTATACTCCTTTAATCAGCATTAAAAGTTGAATATTTACTGTCTTGTCCAGTGTCCTGCAGAGTGTGCTCCTCGGCTGCCATACGCGCCAGCTTCCTCTTTAAAATGATTTGTACTGTTAGCTTGGCAATACCTGCATCAGCAGCTCAACCATTTATAAAGAAACAACATACAAGGAAGGCTGAGCTGAGGAATGCAGATGTTTATGATAAGAAGGAACAAAAATATGTAAATCATTCCTAAGGCAAACAATTAATAAGAAAAATACATTTACTGTTAGTGAAAAATACAAATGGTAATCCATACTTCATGGAGCTATGGGCTTCTTTCATGGGGAGAATGAATTTAACATTCAATATTTTGACAATTTTAAGACAGCTGAAACTGTCATTTGCAGTCTGAACTTGGAATTCAGGAGTCCAGGGAAGGCAAGATCAGGAAATAAAGCCTTGTAATTGTTGTTTTCTTGGTGAATTTTATAGAACTCTGTTATGCAACTCATAAATATGAAGACTGCGTGAAAGTTTTTGAGTTGTTTCAGTTCACGTAATATAGATCCAAATTATTTTAATATTTGGGAGATTTAAAGTTAGCCAGAGATTTGTGTCTGTGTAAGAAAAAAAAGTTAATACGAACAAAGCAAGCATATGAAGAGAAAACTTCTTACTATGACTAGTAACCAGCTACTAGCTAGCACACTTCACTCCAGGCACAAAAGTTTATTCTGCATTTTAAAGAACTGATGGGACATCTCTGTATCACATTGAGAACAGGCAAAAATACTTTTTTTTTTTTTTTAAATAATCAATCTGATAAAACCACCAGACATTAAGCATTTGCTGACTACAGGCATCCAAGCTCAACTTAAGTTTTTTCATTGTAAGGTTTGAATTTGCAAAAAATCTGTAAGAAAATATTCTTAATATCTGTTGTAGCTCAGTGCTTTGGGGATTTTTTCGTTTTTAATTTGAAGATACTAGGTGACAGACATGTCACATTTAGTCTGAAGGGGAAAGGCTCATTACTACTGTTTATCATTTTGTAAGCCAATCAAAATTTAAGATAAAGTGTGCAGGAGGTAGAATGAAACAGGCATTTGAAACTTGTGACTATTTAGTGCAAATTTCCTTTACAGTTTAAAGTTTGTACTAAAATTTCTGGATCCTGGAATGATTGGTGCAGGCAGGCATCAAAGCCTTTAGTAGCAAATTACTGTCTCACAGAAAGACATTTTCAGCTTCTGCTCCAGCTGCTGATTAAAAGAAAAAAAAAACCACAAAAAAAAAAACCAAACCAAAAAACCCAAGTCACATGTTCAGCTTGACTTCAGACAAGGGCAACCTGCTCTTTTATAACTTCTAGGGAAAAAAAGGAGTTGTTAGTAGTTATTAAAAATGGATATAATGATTTGGACATAGATCCTTTGTGAAGACGTGGATGGGCTTATGCTCGAAGTCCCAGAATTAGTCCAATGTATGCTCAAGGAAAATGTTCGTTTTAAATGAAGAATAAGAAACCTATTTGTTAAACACAGGTACTGCAGCTCACTGCTGGACCCTGCTTTTTGCCTGGCTGAAGGCAAAAGCCTCTTACAGTCTAAGTAAAAAAAAAAAAAAAGAAACAAATGAAGGATACATAATTACAGGTTTTCAATACCCTACCCCAAAAATGAAAGGACCGCTGATAAATCCTGCAGCCATGGCAAAAGTTTCAAACAATTCTGAAATATGTAGGTCAGTTCCATTAAAAATCAAGTATCCTTGTTCAGGTTTTAGGAGAATAACTGTTTAAGTATCAGTGAGCTCCTCTGAATAGGCTAGAAATTAAGTTTCGCAGCAATGCAAGTTTATATGAGAAGGGAATTAGATTTGCTGTATTCCATCTCTTTCTGAACCGAACAGGAGGCACAAACCGACACTGAAAGTTTTGCCATGGACTGTCTCTACTTTCCAAACGACCGAGCGTTACCTCTCTGGCTTTTTGTGCTGCAAGTTCAGCTTGTCGCTGTCGCTCGAGTTCTTCGAGCAACTGTTTTTCCATGATGCGCTTTGCCTCCTCCACCCTGCGGAGAACCTCTCGCTCAATCTCATCCTTCCTTTTCTCCAACTCTTCTTCTACGCGTTTAGCTACGAGCTCTTCCACTCTTCGAGCAGTTTCTTCCTCTATGAGTTTCTCTTCAATTTCTTGCTGACGACTATAAAATGCAAACAAGAGAATTACCTTTTTAATCAATAGAGTGGAGCGATTGAAACAAGCTTTCAAATTCACAGTACCAGCCATACTACAATTTTTACCTTATACACACAGAGATTTCAATAAAGTTTTGCCCTACATTTAAGGAAAGTGAATATTCAGGCAATCACTGTTCCTACCACAGGAAGCCCATTCGGACCACACCATATCTGGCATCTCTCCGTATCTCAGGTCATTAAGCAAAGGAAAAAAAGAAAATAAAAATGCCCCACCCAACTTTGGCCATCTTTCATGAATTGAAACTATTTCAATTTCAAGCCACATGTAGCAAAATCATCTTGTAATATCATGTGTTAAGGTTGCAACCTCAAGAGGCACCAAACCAATTTCTAGCAACTAAAATAGAAGACAAAACCAACAGAATTTGAGTATATTAACAATAATTCCAGGTGTTGTATCTGTAATCTAGTTACCCAGTAATTTACTGTATCAAATTTCAGATACCTTAGCTCTCCTTAACTTCTTTATTGCATCACTCTTTCTACCATAGTTAACCAAAATAAAATATACCAAGTGCTAAATAAATCCTTGCAACCTTTACAGTTCTACATGTTCTGAATTCTGGAAGTACTTTCAAATGCCTTCTTGTCATTATTTTTGTTTAGCAGTAGCATTATCACTTAGTCTGATCACCAATTTAAGTTTCCATTAAAAAGGATACAAAAATATTAGGTCAACTTGCAGGTTTATTACAATATGAAGAAAAAAAATAATTTCTGGGTAGTAACCATGAGTACAAGACAGCAATTAGACATCCAAAGTCCAACGAAAGTGAATACTGTATAGCTATGTTTCATATAAATACTATTTATTTAGAATTGTTACGGGCTTTGGGAAGAAGGTTGTTCTTTTAACCTTGAAAATGAACTTTCATTTTAAGGCTCCTATAAAGGATAGAACAATCTTATAAACTTCTCACCTGTCAGCTCCAGAAATCCATTACTTAGTTTAAGAACTAATGCAGTAATACCCTAACATATCATAATGTTTGCATTTTCTTATTTATCTTGAGAGATAAGTCTTACACTGAGATACATCAAAACAACTTCTAAAAAAGAAAAAGTTACAGGATTTACTAACTTTAAGATTTCTCAGTGTCCAATTTGCAAGCATACAGTAGAAGATAATAAAGTACTAAAAACGGATCTAGATGAATACGAGAAATACCAAGATGAAAGGCTCACAAATTCCCCCTTTTCATGCATCTTCTTTTAAAAAATCTGCTGAAAAAAATGGATTATCTATTTCCTTCAGTAAAAAGTTTTGGAGCTTTCAGCTTAAACATTCAGCCCCAAAAGACAAATTTTATTCTTACATTCCTCAAGAGATATCAAACTTATTCTGTGGTACATTAGCCCAGCATTCAGTTTTCATAAAGTGATACAAAATAGCTTGAGGTTTTAGGGTTTGTTTGTTTGTTTTCTTCAGAAAAATAAAAAAACCCAAAACTACTACCATCCAGAAAATCTCATCAACCCCACTCTGTTAGTGTGTCTCGGCCAAGCCATGATTACCTACAATCTTTTTAGGATGAAAGGTAGAGCAAAGGGGTCAAAAGATTATGACATTTAAAATAACCTTTATATTCTAACTAGCCTTTTATTTTTGAAGTTTTTTTCTTCCCTCTTAAGGCTATTTATTTAGCAGTGAGTACATTCACCATCCTGTACTGATAGAGCTGAGCAAACAGGAGGCTGAAATAACTTTCTGGAAAGCTCATGTTAACTTGTTTAATTCAACTATTTAAGCTTTATGTTTAACATCATGGAAATCTAAAATAGAAGTGAGCAAATTAGATAAAGATCATACATAGTTACAAAAAACCTCCTGACTCTCAGGTCTGAAATAAATTTTCCAATAATCTCAGAAATTGATGACACACTCAAATTAAGCATTGTATCTGCATGTTTCATTCTTCTCATCCCAACAAATTCAGTTCAATTAAACCAAGCAAATACATTTTTCCACATTCCTAGGCAGTGACAATATTACAAATAGATTGTAACTACCACTGTAAACAATCATGTTTCTTGAAGCACTGCAATAGAAAGAAGTGAAATAGAAGAAACTAAAAGTTTATTCTTCAAGTTCACTGATAAGACCACCTTATGCCTATGGATAAATGTACTTCCAAACAGTGGCTTTGAGTTTATATAAAACCAAAATAACAGAGATATAAATCTCAATTGTTTTTTTCTGTAGTTTACAGCAACTACTCCATTTTCTTTTTTAAATTGCATGAACTTCCAGTATTTTGTATACAAGTGTAAGCGTATCATCCTGACCTACTGAGCCATGTTCTCCAGAGAAAGAGGTCATTCCTGTAAAAATATTTTAGAATGCTCCATTTACTGCTTAAAGACTGGTTTGAGAAAATCTGCAGAAAAGAAACTGCTTACATTTCAGCAGGTTTCTGAGGAAAAAAAAAAAAGCAATGCTTGCAAGGCCTTTACAAGCAACTAATATTATATGAAAAAGTAGAAATTAGGCTCTGCATTAAGATTTGAACAGACATGAGAAAATAAAATAAAATCACTTTCAATATATGAACTGTCATGTAGCTAATTCAGTCAGTGAGACTTTATTTCCTTTGCTAACATGAGTATATATTTACATATACAACGATTTACAGATTATTTACTCAAATACCATAGTTTTCTACTCTTACTAAGTTTTACTGCTTTTTCTGTTTGAAATTTGAAGTGTATTCTAGAAGCATCAAAATTCTATACCAAATCTTTTCTGGTATTTGTCCCTCAGCAGATAACTAATTACCAATTACCATTACCAATGTAATTCAAACGTCATATTCCTTGTCTACGGACTTGATAAGTGTTTTAAGATTTCAAAGCTAACATACAGAAAACTTTACTGAGGAAAGCGGATTTGATATATATGTTGCTACATCTAATATCACTGAATGAACTGATTGCTCCATAGCAAAAAAAGGTAAAATATTTTAGATATTGAAGATTATATAAAAACTTCATTTTTTACTGCCACTTGAACAGATTTCCTCTTTGAACTCTTAAAGTCTAGACACAGATTAATCACAGAATTCTTCACTAACACCATTTGATATTTCAAGCTAGATAATGTTTATTTTGTTATTTGCATAAGCTCCCTCTCTTCTGTTCTTCAATCCATGTACACACTATTTAAAAGAATATATTTGAAATAAAATAGCTCCTGAATACTAAGATAAACTATTTACTATATCCTCAAATTGCTAAGCACATTTAAATCCTTCATGCCAGATATTAATGCAGTGTTTTTATTTAGGTACTGAATAAACTATAAACCCCAAAATTAGAGTAAATAACTCCAAAAGCCTTCACCATTTTCATGTGTGTTTGTGCTACTATCGAAGTTTTTGATGACACAGTTGTCAAATTCAGAAGCTGGCAAAAGCGATTACTGACAAAAATGAAAGTAACAATTCAAGATGATCAAACCTTTGGAACTACAATTAGTATTTCATTAAAACAATATCGCTGAAATAAAACTCGAAACTCCACCTGAGAATTAACAGAACTACTTGGCTTCACACATATAAACAATTACTGCTTCTGGATTCAGTGCTGCAATGAGCAAAGGTAACATTCAAAGAACAAGAGTAACTTTATCACAACTGTTAAAAGTTATCGTAATCTTTATGCAGCAGCATAAAAGTCTCTTTCATAACAGTACTGCTAAAGCATCTTAATGCACACCCAACGTTAAGTAATAAAACAGAATTTATCTCTGCAAACTTTATAAATAGCCATATCCCCCACGACGAAAACTGAAAAAGGAAAAGGTTTCAGATGAAAAGAGTCACCGGATCTCACTGTCCCACTTATCAAGGAAATAACTAAGAAACAAAACAAAATCAAAAACCGGCTAATATAACTGTTGCATAAGTATTTACGAAAACCCTAAGTCGAGGAACTCCGGATGCCTCCGCTCGGCGCATAACGAGCTCCACGCACAAAGGGGAGGGGCAGGCAGCGCAGCACAAAGCCTGCGGGGCGCGGAGGCCTGGGCAGAGACGTTTCCGAGCTGCGCGGGGGAGCCGCGGCAGAGCGGCAGCAAACCG
>NW_009953295.1:7828602-7829410 GCF_000747805.2 Chaetura pelagica | reverse complement strand
TCCCAGCAGCCGCAGGCGGCCCCCTCTGAAGAAGGAATGCACGGAGGGAAAGACCAGGGCACAGAGCACCTCCTCTCCTCCCCTCTCCCCCGCCGTCCCCCCCAGCCCAGGCCCGGGGCTCACATTTTCCGCTGCCGCTCGAACTCCGCTTTTTTCTCCTCCTCCTCCCGCTTCTGCTTCTCATCCAGGCTGCTGCGCTTGCTCACCGTGCGCCCGAAGATGTCGATGCGGTCGGGGGGGGAGGAGGCGCGATCGCGATCCCGGTCCCGGTCGCGGCGGGACGAAGGGGCCGTGTTGGAGCGAGACCGGGACCGGGACTCCCGGCGCCGATTCCGCCTGCTCTCCCGGGACTTAGAGCGCTTTCGCGCCCGCTCCTTCTCCCGGGAGCGGGACCGCGATCGGCTCCGGTTCTTCTTGTTGTGCTTGGAGCTCTTGGTGTGCTTGGAGCGGGACGAGCTCCGGCTGCGGGACCGACCCATCCCGGCGAAGAGAGGCCGCGCCGGCGACCGCCCGACCACCCCTCCCCTCTTCCCTAGCGGCGCCCGAGAGAGGTGCGAGGAGGCTTTGCACTCATCAGCACCGCCCTGCTGGGCCACCCGTGCTGTCCCTTTCCGCCGCTTAGCGCTGCGAGGAGCAGGAGCAGGCCCCGAAAGCGGGAGCAACTCCGGACGCGGGCAAGATGGCGGCGCTTAGCGGAGCGGTGACTCTCCTCTCCCGCCCCACAATGCACTGCGCGGCGCTAGAGCTGTTTGCCGCTCCCCCCCCCCCCCCCCACCCCCCCCCAAAAAAAATATTTTTTTACGATTGT
>NW_009953295.1:7823488-7828552 GCF_000747805.2 Chaetura pelagica | reverse complement strand
CCGGGGCCGGGGGGGGGTGGAGGGTTGGGGTTCAGCCTTCTGGGGGTCAGCCTGTGGTCTTGAAGCTACTCCGGTTGCCGGTGTCCGCCGTAGTGGCACCGTGCTTGCTGCTCTGTGTGCCCATTTGCCCTTAGTGAGGTGGGACTGGTGGCGGTGGGGCCTGGCCGTGGTGAGGGCAGCCCCTTAAAGAGCCCCGGGGAGCTGGGCTCAGGAGGGAGAGGTAAGGGGCACGTTGGGCTTTGAGTGGAACCACCTCGTCACTGGGATCTATTTCTTTCAGCTCATCTCTGGCTCTGAATGTGGCTCTGAATGTCTGTTTTGACTGTATTTAGGATGAATTCACCTGTGCACACATCGTCCTTTATTATCAACAGTACGTAGGCAAAGGAAGCAGCTTCGGGTCAGGTGAAGAGTGTGAGCTGGTGATTCAGCAAGCATCCCTGTGCGAGGTGGTAATCTCGGTTCTGCTGTCTAATCGTTGGTCTCTTCTACCATAACAAAATTAGCAACTGATCTTATTTTAATTTCAGGTGAACTGGTGCAAGTTGTAGATGATTAAGCCCACTCTGCTTTTAGTGGAAACTGGCTCCTTTGATATCTTTCACAATGTTTTAAAAAATCTTATTTATTTATTTATTTATTTTTAACAGGCCTACAGTTTTAGTAAGTTTGAAGACATTTTGCAAAACATTCCTTTTGATTCTGGACAAAATCTGTTCTCGTCTAAAGGTCTTTAAATTCTTTTGTCTGACTTGTCTTACTTTTCTTGAAGGAGGACTTTTTTTATTTTGAAACTCAGACCTACTCTAATTATTACCAAAAATAAATAAACTTGGAAGCATCTTTCTGACACACCACTTTGCAAGCAACCGCAGAGTAATGGACATTGTGAAACCTGCATGTCAGGAATTCCAGAGTCACAGACCCTGGGCATACTTGTTTGTTTCTAACCCTAGGGAAGTTCATGCAACAAGTAGCTGAGGAAGTTGACAGTCACACCTTTTAGCTCTGGACCAGGTAGGCGAGTTGCCAGCTGGCATAATGTCTGTGGCAACTTGGCTACAATTCAGTACGGGAGCTTTTAAATTCATATGATGCAACAGCTTCTGCTGAAAAGTTTCATAATAATTTTAGTAGTATTATATTCCATATTGGATGTACCAAGCCTAACCTGGAATGTGTGTGCTGGGGAAGGGATATCACTAATTGTTTTACAGACAGTTATAAAAGAGTTTTTAAAATACTCACCTTAAGCCGAGTTTTGTCCTTGGTAAACCACTATATTTAGCACCTTGGTTGTCTGAAGAAATACAATTTTGAACTGTGGAATTTTATTCCTACTTGGTAATGTTAATTCATCAGACTTATAAAATGCAATATACAATATGAGAACAATTCATTATGATGGATGGTGCAGAATTAAGAAATTACAAAATAGGGTATAAATAAATAATTTTTCCATTTCATTATTATATTGTACCATCTCATTTTTCAAAAGAACCCTCCTGAATTACTAAGAGCACAAGATTTTTAATACCTGTACCAGGATAAGGTTGTTAGCCCATTTACTTTGTTATTTATGAGGACTAAGTTCTGGTACTTCTGGAAAAAGCTTATTTTCCTCTTAAAAATTCATTTTTGAGAGCTGACAAATTGGTAGAAAAAAACATTTGTATAAATGGTTTCTTTTTTGCTTTGAAGTCTGATAGGTTCTTCTTATCCTATCACCTTATTTTTTTTCCAGCCTAATAGTAATAAAATAGTAATATTTAGCTCCCCCTGATTTGTAATTAAAATCAATATGGAATTACAGTACCAAAAGGATTTTTTTTCTAAATTTAAAGACCCTTATTTAATCAAATATTTTTGTTTATTGTTTTCTGTTAATTGCAGAAGATCATTGTAATTTCTTGTGTCAGTTCCCTTTCAAAATTTGTAGTATTTGATTAAACTCGTGTATTTTTTTCTGGATTAAATAATGTTAGAATTGTTGAGTTTTTAGTCACATGTTAATCTGTGTATTATTTATGGTGTGGTAGCCATACTTAATTTCTTTGCACTCTTCTGTTTTTACATATATTTTTTTTCCCTTTTAATTTATCTCAGTATATTAAAATGCATAATTTGCTTCTGAAAATGGTTGCCTTAGAGTTGGAAAAGACCTTATTTGACAGCCAAATGGTGGCATAGTTGAAGTACCTCACCCTTCCTTGCCTTGGCCACTGTCATCACCTGAAATATGTCAACCTGTAGGCATCTGGGGGTAGCCCTGTTGGAGGTACTGTGTTCTGGTAATCTCCAGATCATACCTGCTCTCACACTATCACTTTTGTCATTAGCTAGGTCAAGAGGAGTCTTGGGAGATTAAAGGTGGATTACTTTGGTTTGTGTTAGTGTGGTACAGCTGGATGTGAGATCTTTATAATAGGTTTAAAATGGAAGAACTCTGGAGGGTAAGCGAAGAAAGCACAAGCATAATAGGATAAGGTGTTTGATATATAATTTAGTGCAATCTGGTATAGTCTTGCTCACAATAGTAAGAGTGCAGGAGCAGCCGAGAACAGCTACATTTGTGGGAGGAAAAAAAAGGTTTATATGTGTATTGGTTTTTTTTCAAAGAAGCTATTTCAGCCTGAGTTTATTACAAGGGCAGAAACTATGTATACAGGATTTGGTTGTGTGTTGTTTTGTTTTTTGGTTTTTTTTCAAATTGTGAGTGCTGTGATTCATGCCCTGCAGATGACAGAAGCTATGCAGGTGTAGAAGTTGCATTACTTAAACCTGCTTTTTTCAAATTATTTATTTATCTATATATTTTTTTACGCTTTAATTGCTTGTTTTGCTTATGCATTTTCTGTCAGCTGCTTTGTTTCTCTTTCAGAAGCACTATGGAGTTCTGGGCTGCTAAGTTGCAGTGGTAGGGTGATGAAGCATCTGGGAAACAGGCAGAACAGCTGTGAGGAAGGCATGGCAGGAGCATGGAACAGTTGGCAGAAGGGGAAGTATTTTTTCTAAAACTTAGAGAATAAGTAGTTAAAACTGCTGCTGCAGAGGATTCCTTTGAAAGGAAAAAAAATTAATGGAGAGGGAACCTTGTGTAATAAGAAATTAAATAAATGGAAAGGATTTTCATATTGTACAGAAAAATATAGTTATTAGCTAAAATACTCTTCCTTATGTTCAGATGATAATCATATCATTGGAAAATTAACAATGCTGTACAGAATGGCGTTGAAAGTGTTTTGTAATTTGGGTATGAAAAATGTCACAACTTGTGTAATCAGGACTAGTGTGTGGATATATGATAATAAAAAGAATTTTAAGTAGTATCTATTTTCATTCCCATGTGGATTTAAGTTTAGAAAATAAATAAAATTGTCAAATAATGATCGATGCGGGAATTCTGAAGTTACATTCATTATCAATGTCAGAGGATATTTTACAACTTTTATTTAATTTTAACATTTTTTAATGTTTGGACTGCTTTGTTCTTTCTGCATTGAAGAAGAGAAAAGGAACATTCATTCACTTGCTTTTTTCACATTGCCCAGTCCATTTGGGTCCTAAGCGAAAGCTCATGAATACTATTACAAGTGGTGAGTGTAAGTTTTCATCACATCTTGAGATCTGTAAGCATAGTGATATACCTTTTCCTCACATTGAATATTTTTTAAAAAAAACAACATTGCTGTTATATGGAGTTTGCAGATATAATCACATGTAAGTATTTATATCTGGAACCAAGACTTGGTTTGTTGAAGACTGACTAATAAAAATCCAACCAACCTTCTTCAGCAGCTGTATAATCTTGGAGCTACTTTTAACTGTGTAGGTATATTGTGATTTATCTGAAGTACTTTGTAGCAATTGTGTTTGGTATGTGTAACCAGGGTCTTTAGCCAATCAGAAATTAGTTGAAGTGTCCTGTAAGCCTCATGAGGGACTGATCCCATGTGAATACTTGGATAATTCATTTGGGGCCGGGGAGGGGGGGGGGGGGAAAGGCAAGAGAGTAACAGACACTGTTATTCAAAACCAGGTTGCTCATGATCCAGTGGTTAACATAGTGGTTAGACTAGTTGAACAAGCAAGAAAATTGGATTTGGGTGTGTCCTCATTCATATCAATGTCTCTTCCTTCCCATGACAGTATGTTAATTACTAGGCCAGTCTAGGGGAAGAGGCTTTTGGGGCAGGACTTGGCAGGGCTCATTGATAGAGCTTTAAACTAGATGTGAAGGGGGGTGAAAGGCAAGAGAGTAACAGACACTGTTATTCAAAACCAGGTTGCTCATGATCCAGTGGTTAACATAGTGGTTAGACTAGTTGAACAAGCAAGAAAATTGGATTTGGGTGTGTCCTCATTCATATCAATGTCTCTTCCTTCCCATGACAGTATGTTAATTACTAGGCCAGTCTAGGCTGGAGGAAGGTGGGAAGGGAGTTGGGGCAAAGTCCCCTTTTGCTTCCTCAATTAGATCTAAATGGATTTCAGAAAATACTAAATAGACCTGTTCAAATGCAGGAGGCTGACAATGACTCTGGTCCTCTGGAAGGAGGGAAACTATTTGCTCTGGATTGAAGTATCTATTCAAAACCCTGGTTTTAAATTTTAGTATATAATAATGAGAAAAGAAACAGGGCTAATCTTGGGAACTAGAGCACAAAACTTGGCAGGTGCTGTAGCTGCTCAAGTGTTGCATCACATGTCCCCTCCCATGGCAGCTCTGTTTCAAAAAGGGATGAGCCATGCTCAGTTCTTCAAAGGCTACTGTAGGTACTGCCCTCAGGAGAGGACTCAAATTTTTGGCTTATAAATAGATGAAGGTGCCACCCTTGCAGTGCTGACTCGGACACCTTGACTTTAACGGGGCGACAGCCACGCCTCCCTCTACAGCATTGCTGCTTGGCTTGGTGACTCGTAGTTAGCATATGTATTTTATGAATTCCTAATTCTTGTTTAATTTTGAAAAACTATTTGGATGAAATACCGGCTATGGAACTTTTATATCCAGAATATTTTGCATATTTTATTTATAAACAGAATTTTTCCTAGTTTTTGCCC
>NW_009953295.1:7817122-7823418 GCF_000747805.2 Chaetura pelagica | reverse complement strand
ACTGGAATTGATTAATTTTTTTAAATTATTATTATTTTAAAGTAGTCAAGAAGCAACTTGTTTATGATAAAAATAGGGTTCCAGGTATGGGAAAAGCATCCTACCTGCACTTCAAAATTAAATGGATGCTACAGCAATTCATGGAAGTTGACCCTGGAGCATTTTTTAATATTAACAGCTATTCTATTAAAATTTTATCAAAAAAAAGGTTGAATTAAACCTTTTTCTTGCCACTATGGAAATTCATGACCTTTAACATTAAAATCTGCACACATTAATGGGCAGAAAATAGCAGTTATTACTTTCCTAAAATGTTTTGTTAAAAAGTATAAAACAAATGTTCTCTATATAGGCAAGCCAGTTAAGCAGGAAGTCTTCTGAGTGCCAAATTCTGCCTTCTGTATTCTCAGAAGTAGCACTTCATTTTGCAAGTTGATTCATTAATGCATTTCCCTGGCTAGCTAGGTTAAAGGTTGAAGGAATAAAGCATTTGGACATGATGCAATTTTATTATACAGTTTAACATAAGCTTTTTTTTTTAAATTATTTTTTAAAGTTTTTGTGAAAATCTCATTTAAACAACAAAAGCTGAGAAACTACTTGTATAGGTCTTTCCAAATGATCTGAAGAGAAACAGAATGCTAGAGAGAAAACAGATGTTTTGAAGTCCATCCTTCTGGGTCTTTTCGTTAGAATGTCTCCGTATCAAAAGTGTTGTGGCATGTGTCATTTGACTCTATTGCTGTTCCTTATGTCCTTGTCTGTCAATGGTTTGATAATTTTTAAGCTCCAGTGATAGAAGTTGTGCCGGTCAAACTGAATTGTGTTTTCATGAGTGACATGGCTGACTTGTCCCAGCTGATGATCTACCACAGAGCTATAGCCTGCCTAACCATGATTTCAGCAATACTAGAACAGGGCTGTCTTGATGGATCACAAAGATCTAAATGCTGGCAGCCCTCAGCATGCATAGCATCTCACTCACTGCTTCTGTAGTGTCACTCTCTACACATCTATATTCTCTGTAGAGTCTGTGCATGGTGTATTTAATCTGCCATCAGCCCTCTTGTGCCTTGATTTCCAAATGGGCTTAGCACCTGGTTCATTTGGATCTGTGTCTAAGATGGCAATGTGTTAAAGCAGGATAGGCTTCCAAATGTATGGAATATCTAATGTCTGTATGTACTTTTCTAGAGATAAAGCTGATATCAATGGGTATGTGGTTGCTGGTCATCGATAGAGTTTTGTTTCGGAAAACATTTTAAGAATACTATATTTAACATCACTTACTAAAGTCAGGCACTGTCGATTGTAGCAGAGTGGCAGAATATGGTTGTGGTAGGACTACTGAATGAATCTGCAGTGGCATTTCAGCTAGAATAACTTGTGTTTTTGCTGTTGAAGCAAATCTGTTGAACAATTTGTTTGCATTGGAGTGGTCTCAGAATGGGTAAACTGGATTATTTTTGGATTACTAAATCTAAAAAGTTTTAATCTGGTGGGTTCTGTTTGAACACAAATAAACACTCCCCCCCCCGCCTCCCCTGTAAGGACAACCCAGCACTGCTACAGGTTGTCCAGAGAGATGGTAGAGTCTTCATCCTTGGAGATGCTCTGAATGTGGTCCTGGCCAATCAGTTTTATGTGACCCTGCTTGAGCAGGGCAGGTTGGACAAGGTGACATCCAGAGGTCACATCCAGCCTGAACTGTTCTGTGTTTCTGTGAAATTGGATGATGTATTCTAGGACTCAATCTGATAGCAGTCTGCAGGAATGGTCTACAGCTAGTAGAATGTAAAGCACTTCCCAGAAGCATGTAGTGTAGTCATCTGGTTCTCAGCAGCCACTCTCTTAGTTCATGTACTACTTGTTAATGCAGACATAGCCATTAATGTCACATAGAGCTGAGTTAGCGATTCCTTTGGTGGTGGCTTCTTTTCTCAGGAGTACATAGATATTACAGAAATCGCAGGCCAAAAGTTGACACAATTACTTTGTATATTTGATCTGTACAGACGTAGCCCCCTAAGTCATTTTTTTGCAGCCTAGAAGACTGGTATTTGGCTGCCAGCATCAGATAAATAGGCACCAGGCCAATCTGTGTGTATATGGCATTGAAATATCTAGCCAATCTGAATTCATAGACTTTCCTGCTAGTTGGTTAATGAGTTAGCACACCTTAGACTCTTTTCATTTAGCTCCTCATTGGACTATTATGTATTCTTTCTGGCTTGCCAAAGATAAGTAGAAAGAACAAGTAAGGGAAGGTAATACTAAGGCTGAGTGGCACAGGAGGCATGGAAAGAGATCAAAGTACTGACCTAGATGGTGGGGGAGAGTGTATGAATCTTAGTGTTGGAATGATGAAGGCTGTGTCTGCATGCTCAAGTCCAGAGCTCCTGCTGTGTATATTAAGCAATGAATTAATGCACTGACATGCTCTGACTGCTCAAAACAGGACTTCTAGGGCAAAATGCCATCCACGCTTACTCTGCTGGATAGCATTGTCTGCAATTTTCCTCAAGCTGTTTCTACAGGTATTTTGTCTTGGTGGTGCAGAGGGACCTGAAATTCTCTATGAAGCTGTACTTCAGGAAAAGGTGACTTTGCTGCATCTCTATAAAATTGCTGCAGCAAAGAGCAAACATGAAAAAAGTTTGGAGCTTCCTTCAGGCTTGGAGCCAAGAACAGGCTTGCAGCTGATTGTGAGACATCTGTCATCAGCAGGAGTTGCCAGTAGTGGAGCTGGGGGCTACAAATGAGAGTGACAGAAGTACATGATGACCTAGTGAAAGAAAAGGATTTTCTAGGACAAAGGGTAGTAGTCATGATAAGAAAGCAAAATAAACTATGTACCTGAAAGAGGACAAACAGGCTGAGGAGGGCGGAGGAGTAACTAAAGAGGACAAAACCACACCAAGAAATATGCTGTAAGACTGAGGATAGATAGTAAAATGCCTACGTTGGTGAAAAAGGAATGAGCATGGTGAGAAAATAAGTAGGAAGTGGAGAGCAAAAAAGCAAAGAAATGAAGGTTGTGAAACCCCAGAAAACACTTGTTGCCTTAAGGAAAGAAAAAAAAAACACCACAAAAATGTATTTTCGATACTACTTTCTGTATGGTCTGTTGCTAATGTTGCCAGAATGAATGTTAAACAGCTTAAATGGAATGGTGTCTGAGATGAATTCTCTTCAGCTGTACATCTCCTAGGCAAATGTGTGAGAATTGCTGATCTGTTCATCTTGTTCGCATCACATGAATGTGAACACAGTAGAGATTTGACTTGGTGTCCCTGTCTACAAATACAGAGGGGGAAAAAATGGAAAGAGAAAGCCTCCCCTGGGAAGAAAGGGAGTGATCCCATTATAAATGAGAGTCATACAGCATCCTTTCTGGAGGCGTGTTGAAATTTCCCACGGGAGGAAGCAGAATAAACAAAGGTCGGTATTACTAATAAAAGAAAAATAGTTGGCGACCAAGGAAACAATAATTATTTGATTGCAGTGTCCTGAAAAGCTAGCAGCAGACAAAATACCAGTTAAAAGCAACAGGCAAAATGCATTTCGCTTGCAACCCTACCTGTCATTACACCAAGCATGTATTTTTTTTACTGCTCTGAGAGCAGTACTTTGCCAGTGAAATAAATATGCCCTGACTTTTTGCCTTTGCTGCTGTACTTTTCTTGTGACCACTGTGTTCCTGAGGGTTTATTATGCTTACCTTCACAACTCTATTGTGAAGCAAGCAAGGAGGTGCTATTATCTCTGCTTCACAAATGATGAGCAGAGCCTGTGTGACCACTGTGTGGCTTATGGCCATACAGCTTATGGTAGGTAGGGGAGATTCCAAGTCACAGGCCAGTAACTTCCTTTGCCCACTTTCTGCCATAGTAGAAACCATAGTGGAATGTTAATTCTGGAGGGGATGTACAGTGTTTTTTCTTGGAAAGTTAAATATATCTTCCAGGAAATAAGTAAGGGATGCTTGCTGTAGTAAAAAATAAAAATAAATCCCTAAATCATGACTTCAGCAATTTCAAGAAGATATCAATATAGTTTTGAAAAATACATTAATAATAATATGTTTCTTCAACAGACCCTATTTAAGACTAATACAGTTTCATTTTAAGTTCAAACTGTCAAAGCCTGTTAAGGCCAAGTTGAAACAGGCATTATTATTTCTTAATGGAGTGGTGTGTGGTGAGTTAGACAGAAGTAAGCTGTGCAGTGCTGCGGTTGAGCTTCCAGTCTGCCTGATGATGCAATTACTGTCGGAACTCCACTTCCTCCAAGGTAACCTCATTGAAATGGCACCATCTAGTTTAGCTCGTTGCAGCGCAAACAGTTGTTCTGCACTGCCAGTGATACGATCTTTACTAGCAGCATATAGCTAAGCTGTTGGATGGTCAGTTGCTAGTTCTCTGGGGATTACATAGAAAGTACCGTGCTATGACAAGTACTGCTTTCTCAAGCTTGAGTGAGTGCTGGAAGTGATTTGAGGGACTGTACTCTCGGAAGGGTCCTAGGTAATGCTGTTGGGAAGGGTTAGATTGTGTAACATGGGCTCAGTCCTCTTGGCTAGACAATGGAAAGGGCCTTAGTTCCCAATGCACCAGTTACTGCCCTTTTATAAGGTCTGTAGCACACAGCTTTTCATCTACAGGAAAACAAAGCCATTTGGCTCTATCTTATTTCCTGATTATTATTTTTCTTTGTTTCTGCAGTGTCCATTTCTTATGTTATTAACTATTAACATTAGGACAGTTCTTCAAGAGTTTCATGGTCTTCTCCTTGGCTTTTTTTACTGCATTTTTGGGTTTTTCTTCTCCTTTACATCTACACTGGTCATCACTATGCCCTAAACAAGATGAGTCTTTCAAGATTGTTACTTCCTGTTAGAGTAGTTAACCTTGGAGAACAGAAAAGGAAGAAAAACATCACTTTGAATTCTTGAGCCTTTCTTGTTACAAAAACAGATTATAAAACTGAGCAGTGGTTACAAGTAGAATAATCTTTTAGATCTTAGTTGCAGCATAGGAGTGAAAATCACAGACCATGCAAATTGGTGTTTATAAATAATGCTGTATTTTTATTATGTCTTTATCTTGTTAGGTATTTAGGTGTTAAATACATTTGCCTTACTGAAAGAATGCCAAACCTGAAATTAACTTGATATCTGAAGACTGATAGTGGTCATTGTGCAGGCAGCCTTTCATATGGCTATGTATGAAAGTGACTGCTTAATTTTGTAGTATTAATTTATGACAGGAATTTACACTTCAAATGAATGCAACTATTCTTATTTCTGACATACCTCTGCAAAGTTAGATACCAGTATTTTTTAAAAAATTGTAAAAATATATTTCATTAGACATTTGTAGGCAGCTGTTTAAAAATGCCAGCTTCCTGAATTAGGATGAAAGCAATTAGTTCATATATGGTGTATTAACAGCGAGCTAAAAACCAGCCATGTAGAAGTGGGAATTTCTGAAATATTTTCTTTCCCTTTTCAGTGACCACCTTGCTTCTAAGAAAAAAAAAACTGCCACATTTTAGTTCCCTCTTTTGGTTTCCCTCTGTGGAGAATGGTGACAATACTTCCCAGTCTCTTTAAAATCCTTTGAGGTATGTGGAAAGAAAATGAAAGCAAATAATTCCAGTATTTTGTAATAGTGCCATACGCAGTTTACTTTCCTTTGTCCATAAAGTGTGCTTGAAAATCGTTTCTCTATTTGCCTGTTTCAGGATGGGGTAAAGAGTTTTCCTTATAACTAGGTACTTTCGTTAACACTTCTGAATTGAAAAAAACCCACATTTTAAGAGCTCCAGATAGATGCAGGGAGGTTGGCAAAAGGATTAGCACTCATGCTTGTCGATGTTGGATGGTAGTCTGGCTGTGTGCATTAGAGTTGAATGCCAACATGATTGTATAAATATTACATTAGCATGCCCTTCTGAAAACAGTCTGGAAGACACCCTTGGATTGCCCTGCTCTAGAATTCATAAGCGAGTACGACTAAAATAGGAATAGCCTGAATAAGTGTGTGTTTGCATGTGTGTCGGGAGCTCTGACAAGATGTTTGAACAGTCCGTGGGCTCGGTGCCAGTAGGTGGCACTCGAGAGCACACCCCACGCGTCTGCAGCTCCCGATTTTTAGGGTCAATAACGATGATCTGGTTGTTCCCACGGATTTCTGTCTGAAGTTCTTTGCATGGTGTTCTTAATGAAAGGTAAGTCCACTGCTAAAACGGGGCCAAGGGAGCTTGCATGTGAAAACTGCTACCCTGTGAATTAC